>NC_083870.1:52877711-52997711 GCF_032452875.1 Bos javanicus
GACCTCTCCGACTGTTCTAACAACCTTGTCAGAGCCTGTCTGTGGACAGAACAAGCTGAAATCAATGTGCTTCCTGCTCTCTGAGCAGTTCTGATAGTGTACTCAGACTGATCGAGGAGGGGGAAGCTGACAAAAGGAAAACAGCCGCTCTAAACAATCGGATTATGGCGGGGGGGGGGGCTGGGGGGGGCGGAGCGGAGGAAGAAAGTTTACTTCTTTGTAAGGGGAAGGAAGGACCAGATGCGTGGATCAGGTCATCAGAGCTTCGCTGAATCTGGCGGGTGGCGGGAGGTGGAGCGAGAGGTCGGGTGCCTGTCACACCTGGGCGCCCGGACTGGGCAGGCGGCACCTCTCTCATCCTCGGAGAGGCGGAGTGCTGGTAGGGGTCTTCCCTGGCTGCTGCGGACGGGCCCGGCCAGGCCGCGGGCGCCGCGTCGCAGCACGCAGAAACCACGATTCGGCGGTACAGTACATTTTCGCACGGATTACAGGCAAACGCTGGTAGCTCAGTGTAAATGTCAAGCAGCAGCTTTTAATAAAGGAATGTTCAGATTGTTAGATTGCGCAGTACAATGTGAGTTCTGTGCCGCAACCCCTTCCCAATCCTACTTCAGTCCCCTCCCCCCCCCCCCATTCCCGTCACACCTCGGCGCGCGTTACAAATATATTACATATTCAGAGTGATCTTGCCGCAGCGCCCGAGGGAGGGGCACACTCTCGGAGCTTAACATCCACCTAGCCGAGGGCGGCGGGACGCCCGGGCTGACCGCTGGCAACCGGAACGGGGAAAAGCCCCAGATCGGACCTGCTCTGCGGGCGCTTCTTTTACACTCCTACCCTCGAATCTCGGAAAGAAATTCCCATTGGCAATGGGATCCTAAAAGCGCCTAGCTAGGAGGCGGGACCTCCTGTTCTCGGCCAAGGGGCTCCAGTTAGGAGTATTTTAATTCTTTCACGACGGCCCTCCCAAACCTTAAAAACTTAACCAATTGCAGGCACACACACAAAGGGGGGAAGCGTAGCAAAATCAATCCGCCTAGTTCAAAGAGCCAGGGCGTGGGAGGAGGCTGCAGGGCGCTTGGCGCAGGGCCGAGTGCACAGCGGAGGGTACTATCGACCCGGCGCAGGCGGCAGACCCCACCCGGAAGATACCTGGCTGTGTGTGTTGGAGAGTGTCAAACCTTAATTCATCCCACTGCTTGCCTGTCTCTTCTCCCCTGCCAGCCAAGAGCCGCCCATCCTGAGAGAGAAAAATGTGAGTGTGGGCACATTACGCACCATTAGGGAGACACTACGGTTTTAATGTGGCCTAATTAGTGCCGCTAACAGAACAAATATTATTATATTGAATAATGATAATATGATGAAAATATTAATGCTTTTGAACTTTGCACGTGGGAGCCGTTCGCTCGGTTCTCCCGGGACAGCCGAAGCACGACTCAGACCCATGAGCAGCCGCGGTCCGACGCACGTCGCAGACAGGCCGACAGGCCGGCTCAAGGACATACCTGTGTCTTTGCGGACACACAAACCACACCTGGGCTACGCCATGTACCACCCACCACGCAAAAGACCTTTTAACGGCGTCCCCTTTTTCTCTGTAGCAGGCCGTGAAAAGCGAACCGTACCGGAGTCCGTTGGGGTCTCTTTCCTGCACTTTTGCTGTATACCCCAGGAATGCTGCGGTGTGCGCCCCGGATGTGTTTCTCCTTAACAAGGGCCGCCAGACAGGTGGAGTTTCGGGAAGAGGACCTACCTAATTAGCATTTAAATTTACAGCCCCCCTCTTATTGCCAAATACTTTTCCCTTGGGAATTTGGTGCAAATCGGGCATTTGACAGTTAGAAAATGCGGAAGCCTCCTTAAAATATTGGAAATCTTAAATTCTCCTAGCGAGTTGGGAGGGTCAGGGGCATGGGGGAAGCGTGAACGGGTTGGGTGGAAGGCATGGAGTGACTAGTGGTGTACCAGCGTCCCAGACGATCAGCATACCCACTTCCACTTCCCTCCTCTCACCCCATTCTAGTGGAGCCCCAGAAGGCCGAGACGAAGAGGCTGGCAGTCCAGTGCTCAATACCTGAAGACAGGCCAGCTCTTGGCTGCTGGGCTGGACAAAGGCAAGGGCCTAAGCAGAATTTTCAAATTGAGGCTATCAGTCTGTTCTGCAAAGTGGGGAATGTGTGGTCCTGGCCTGAGAGCGCCCCCTCTCGGGCTGAATTGCTTCCTCCCCACTGCTTGCGGGCCCACAGTTCAATTCCCCGCACATTTTGGGGTCCCTCTTCCCAGAAACTATGTCCGCGCTAGCTGCTGCTGATTCAGTGATTCTCCGCGGCAGCTTCTCCTCTGCCGGGTTCGTCCGGACTAGAGATCGCCTCCTAGACACGTGTCCAGTTCAGAAGATCCTGGGACAGGGGCAAGCGGTTCGACCTGGGTGAACCAAGGAGTTGGAGGATGTTGCAGACCCCGGAGAGGCTGTCAGAGTGGATGCAGACCGCCCCCGCCCTTCCCTCGCACCGAATCAGAGAACTCAACCCCGCCCGCACAGGAGGCAGGAGCAGGGGCGGGGAGCTTTCAATTTGTTCCAGTGATGGCTCTAACTTAATAAGGCGATTGATTAGCGCTCAAAGTGCCGTTTTAATTAGCCGCTTGTTAATTAACATCGCAAATGAATTTCCCCTTCCCTGATTGGCATCTTCACCCAGCGCTTTGAGGCTTTCGTCTCTCCTCTGCCTGGGCGCCTCCATTCCCTCTGAACCTCACGAGTTAGTGGAAGAATCAACTTCGTTCATAAACCTTAGAGCCTTAAGAGTTCTATTTATAGCAGTACTGACGTTGTCACACGGGGGCCCTTTCATTTCTCTAGGAACCCGTCTTGAATGGAAATGATTCAGTTTAGGAGAGGTGAAATAAAATCTCTCCCCACCTTCTCTCTCCGCTCCTTCAACTGCTTCCACTTTTTTTTTTTTTTTTCTGTCTCCATACCTGACTTGGAGGGAGACTTCATTCTACTTCCAAAATTTGGAACTCTAAAAAGTAGAAAGGAATAGATATGGGCTTCCCCTATTCCCTTACAGTCTTGGTAGGAGGGGGCTGGACCATTTCTTGGGAGCAAAAATCTAAGACTGTGTAACTTGCTGTAAAATTCTGCTGCTGAGGTCTGTGAACACATGTAGTTATTTCCTGTTTCCTTCAAGATGCTCCAAGAGTATTTTGTACCTTCCTGAAGCACACAGGAGAGATGCCTAGAGCCAATATGCACCCACACATTTGTAGCCCAGCACTCCAGTTAGGAGATTAAAGGTTTGACAATCTTTGGATATTTTTGCACTGTTATTACTCTTAGCTACGATAAAAATCCCTCACTATATCATATCCCTCTACTTGGGATACATCCCTTTTCTTTCATGACTGAACACCCACTTTTTTTCCTTTAGGAAGACTTTCTGTTCCCCTATCTCCTCCCAGGGTAGGACTCCCCAGTCTTTACTTTTGTATCCTCACTGCAGCAGATTCATGTTGCCCTCTTGCATGTTCATGCTCCTGTTAACTCTCTCATTCTCAAGCACCTGGCACAGTAAGCATATTGTGCAATGTTTATGGGCTAAGTGAATGAACAAAATGAGTGAGCAAGGAAATGTGAAAAAATACAGCTACTGTATGTTACCTATAGAACCTCTACCAAATAATTGCCACCACTGCCTTGTTCACTTGTCGAACTCTTGCTTCACATTTTGTAAAGAGCTTATACATAGAAAGTCTTACTAGGTCATCACAAATACCCTATTCTATGCAAGGATGATACTCTTCTTTAATAGAGAAGGAAGTTGGTGACCAGAAAGGTTAAGTGCCTTGTTCAAGTACATTGGAAAGTAGCAAAATGAGACTGAAACTCCCTCTTCCAGCTTCCTATCCTTTACATGTCTACTTGCCTTCCTGCTGTTTGCTGGGCACAACACAGATCTAAGCCCCAAAGAAAGCCAACTTCACTCAGTCTCTTCTGAACTGCTAATCTTTGTGGTGAAGCTTATAGTTCTCACAAATTTTATTATGGTGTGTGAACCACCTCTTAAAACTTTTATTCCCTTCAAACAATTAGCAATGACATAGACTATCATTTAAACCTGTTCTGTTAAACAGTTTTCAGTTACCTTGTTCTTTGCTCTCACTTTACTTTTTGTCTCTCTCTCCTCCCAATCTCCACCCTCTTGGTTTCAGTTTAAGGGACTTAATTTCAGTGTTTTCATCAGTGTTTTAGAATATTATTTTCCTAAGCAAACAAGCTTCAAATAATTAAGCAGTTGGAAATATATTGATAGGCTGAAAAAACAAGCAAGCAAGGATGCTTTCAACGTTTCTGTAGCTTTGTAAACGGGGCGAGAGGTCACACTATCCTGTGACACACTTAGGAGGAGGAGAGCTTATTTGTGTATCTTGCATCTTTTATAAAAAAAGAAACAATAGCAGGCTCTTTCGGTTTGGGGCTCTTGGCGCCGCCCAGTGGAGGGAAGCGCCTTTGCACTCCATTCCTGTCAGCTGGCATTGTCATCAAGTGGATCCTTAGAAACATTCAAATTAAATGCGATAGGAAGAAACATCAGTTCTAACTTCATTGTAATCTATAGGTGCGTTTCTTCAAAGTTCAGTTCTGTTTTTTTTTTTTTTAACCTTATGCTGCAGTTTAACACAATCCCAAATACCAAATTTTGATTATAAAAGAGGGCCACTGAGAATGTACTGAGAACTTGTTAAAATATTCGAATGTTTGAATCATTCTCTGTGGTGGGGAGGAAGCCTCTTTAGTGGTGCTGAAGACTGATGTGTTCTTCAGAGCCAGTAAGAAAAAGTTCTTTATTATTCATAGTTGGCCAAAAAAAAAAAAAAAAAAGCTTTCTCTGAAGGAATTTCAAAAAATCTTTCAAAAATTAAAGAATTCTCTTTCTTCCTCTAAGAAAATGAAGACCTGAAAGTGGAAGGTCGTTTTCAAACCTGTGTCCGTTTAGGGACTATATTTCTTTGTATGTTTGTATATTTCTTCAACGGGAAACTCAGAGATTAATCCAGTTAATGCAACTCCTTTTCTATTCTTGGGGATTGGAAATGTGACTTCCTTGCACCCTGTTCTGGGTCTGAAATTTGATTTTCAAATGAAAAAATTATTCTTGCTCTGCTAAAAAGTGCACGACTTCTTTGGGTATAAACATACATACTCTCGGGAAAAAAGGCAAAAGAGGGATGTGTTTAAAGAAAAAAGAGCAAAGTTAAAAAACAAAACCCCAGGTCTGAAGAATTTTTTCTTTAAGTTTACCATCTAGTCTTCGAGTTCCTTTTTGGATATTCAGGCCAGTACTACATTTTCCTCCCTGGTAGGGACCCCAAGTCGGATCTTGATAAAAACCAAGATCGTATTTTCTCCCTCACAGTTGTCCTTTTCCAGAGCTGATCTCCTAACATCCCAGCCAAAGAAATCTATGATCTTAACCTTTTAAGAAAAGCTCATCCAAGACTTTCACAAGGTGCGGCCTACTGAGCTTCTGTTTGCTTCCCTTGAGAGTTTTTATAAAAGTGAACACTCCCTTCCCCCCAACACTTCCATCTTCTCTCTTCCTTTCTTTTTAGATTTTATTTTTTCTTTGGGTCATATTTCTGTCTCCCCTGCTAATGTTGTGAATTATTCCAAGCAAAAAATCCTGTCAAACCACCCAACACAAGCTGTGCGATCAGCCTTATGAGCTCTTGAGTCATTTTAGGCATCGAAACAAAACAAAAACAGGTTTAAATGAATTATTTATCAAGGTAGAGAATAACTGATTTGTGCAATGCCTTCAGTCCAGGATCTTAAATTTGTTTTCACCCCTCCCCACTTCCCACCCAGAAAAAGCCGACAGGGAGGTGCGGCTGGGAGCCCCAGGTCTGGGAGGAAACACACGTCCTTTGGAAAGTTGGTGGGTGATGTCAGAATGAGAAGAACCGGAACTGATATTTGAGGGAGAAGGATAAGTTGCGTCCGCCTGCAGCCTCAGGCGGCCCCAGCGCCCTTCCTACAGAAGCCAATTGTGCCAGGGGCTCAGGGGGCCCGGCTTTGTGGGCGGGACACTGCCGCCTTGGATAAGAGAGATGTCTTCTTAAATCCCAGGCCCGTGGTTCCGAGTTTCCCCCGAGTGAGGCCGAGGCCCGGCCGGCAGGCTCCCAGGAGGGTCTGCTTGGCCAGTGAGCAAGCAGTTCCCGCTCCAAAGGCGGCTGGTCCAACCATGCTCCGGGCGTCATTCAGCCAGTTCTCGGCTTCCCGGCCCAGAGTGTAGGGACTCCATCCAGCCGGCCCACCACGCACTCCCGAGGGACTCCCCTCACCCGCTCAGGCCGCGGTCGGCCTCTATCTGCTGCTCGCCCCGCGTCCCCGCCTCGGCTCACGAACCCTGGTTTCTCCGCCAAACTCCCTTCGTCTTCTGAGAGCCGCCTAGATTGTACATCTCCTCCCCTCGGTCTTCCGTCTTTCCGCTGTTCTTCTCAGAGACATACCCGTAAGAAAATAGCACGAAGATGGTTAAGAAACAGCTCAACACAACCTGGAAATAGCGCGGGCTTTTTTTTTTTTTTTTTTCTGGGTCAAACACATCGAATTCCCTAGGAAAACGCAGGATTAGTCTCCCACCTACCCCCTTCCGGACCGAGGACTCACACAATGTAGTTCCAACAGAAAGGCAGGATCTTGTCCCAGGAGGTCATCTGCCTCCCAGACACCAACCCCACCCGCAAGTCCCCAACAGAAAAAAGCCGGCCCCTGGTAAGAGACCTTCAGAACCACAACTAAACCCAGATTTCAGCCCAGCCCTGGAAGACTTAAAAGGCCATTTTCTACCATCATTCTGCACCTAGTTACGGAAGCTATGCCAGCCACTCAGATTCATAGGGTTCTTAAAATGGTAATTTGGAGTAAAATGTAACTCAGAGAACTTTGAATCATTCATTAGCACCTTATAATTACTCTGCTAATTAGGTTGACACGGCACTTAATCAGGAGTAATACGCCGTCTTGTCAGTGGCACTTCCCATTACTCTGACATTCAACAAGAGACAGGTTGGAGACGTCCTAGAGAAAATAATGCAAGTTGATACCCTCCGACGAGGCGTCACAGTCAAGACACGCTCCAGGTCCCAAGTGGATCCACAGTGACTGTTTCCTTTCCAAAAGGGCGGCCGGAGAGGGCGAGGAAGGGTGGGGGGGGTGGGGGGGGGGTTGTGGAGAGAGAAGGAGACAGAGACAGAGAAATTGAGACTGAGATCTGCCTGGTGGCGAGGAGGGCATACATGCTGCGGCCCCACCACTCGGTTCCCGAATCCCAGGCCGGCCTGATAGCACAGTGAACCTTGGCTGCCCTCGGCGCTAGAGAACGCCTCGAGGCATTATTGTCCCCGCTCGGGAGAAAGTGTCTGGCCACGTATTTCTTCCAGCACGGGCCCTGACTGGAGACCAGGCTGGCACCCCGGTTTTGAGCAGCAGGCTACTTGTCTTCCACCCCTACCGAGAGTGCCTGGTGGACGCGGATCCCTCTCCATTTCCCCCTCAGGGACCGGCTGCCCAGCTGGGCCACATCCGGGACGCCCGGGCTCTTTGGGGGAGAAATTAGAGCTCGGAGTCCGCCCGCCCACCCAGAGCTCAGGCTGCTGGAGTTACACACTTCCCCCTGGGTTCCTTCAGGGAGTCCCTTCCTCTGCTCTCAGTGTCTTTGGACTATTCAAGCGCTTGTTTGAAGAGATGCGTGGCGGCAGCGCTGGAGTTTAAAGGTAAGCCGCAAGATTCCTTTTCTCTTCCTCTCCTCTTTCCCCTCCCTCTTCGGACTTCTTAACGGCAAATCAATACTATTTTCTCGCTCTTCTCCCCCCACCCCCCTTTTCTTTCGCTTTTTCTAAAAACTCCGATTCCCTTCTCTAGTCTCCCTGTGCTCCCTTCCCCTATCTCCCTTTGCCCTCTCGCGTGATTGTGAACGCGGGGACCATTGTAGGACTAGGTATTTTGGTTGCAGGGAAAGGGATGTGCGGGTTCCGAAAAGAGCAGCGGGGCCAGAGCCGGGATAACTGACGGGTTCGCGAGTCGAGCGCCCATTGGCTCCTGGCACGTCGACGTCGCTCGCTAGCGCGGGCGCGGCCAATGGGGGCGCGGGGCCCGGCGCGCGGCCTCGGCGGCGGGGGCGCGGGCCCGGCGAGGCTCGGGGAGCAGCGGCAGTGGCCGTGACGTCACGGGAGGGGGTCGGCGCCGCCCGCTCGCCGCCGGATTACAAGCGAACGCGCCCGGCAGCGGCGGGAGTCGCTCGGCGCCGCGTCTCCGCTACCTCCTCCGCCTGCGCCTGCTCCTTTTTTTCCCTTCTCCTCTTGTTGCCGCGAACGTCGCGGCAGTGTCTGCTCCACAACTTTCCAAGAAAGTTCAGAAACTCGTCTCCGGGGCGGCCGGGTCGCGCGCGGCAGCTACTTCGGGGAGCCGCCGGGCAGCTCCGAGGGCGCGCGGCCGCCCGGGCTTCACGGTCGCTGCACCTGCCACGTCCGTCGCCGCCGCTGCCGCCTGGTGCCAGGCTGTGGGCAGACCCTGGCGGTGGCGGCAGCGGCGGCGGTGTCGGGGTCACCTCCTGCTGCCTCGCCTCCGTCTGGGTCCCCTGCGTTGCCACCGCCGTCCCACGTGCGCTATCGTTCCTGGAGCGCACGCTCGGTGCTTCCTCAACAATTTTTGTAACTTTCCCCCTCTATCTTCTTTTCTCCCAACTCCCCCTTTTTTCATTAGGGTAAAAAAAAAAACAAAAAGTGTCGAAAGTGTCCACGGATTGCCACCTCCCAATTATCCTTCCTTTCCTCCCGCCCCACTTTTTTTTTTTTTTAAGCGGCGACAACATTGTTTAGTGTTATTTTGTTTGAACGATCGATAGCTTCCTTTGCTTGGTCGAGGCGGCGGCGGAGTGGTGTGGACCTCATGTAGAAACGACAACAATGGAAGGGGCCAGCGGGTCGAGTTTTGGAATAGACACGATTTTGTCCAGTGCCAGTTCGGGCAGCCCAGGCATGATGAATGGAGATTTCCGCCCGCTCGGCGAGGCCAGGACCGCGGATTTTAGGAGTCAGGCCACTCCGTCCCCCTGTTCGGAGATTGATACCGTAGGAACGGCGCCTTCCTCTCCCATCTCGGTCACCATGGAGCCCCCGGAACCGCATCTGATAGCGGACGGGCCCCAGCATCACCACCACCTGCACCACAGCCAGCAGCCTCCGCCAGCCGCGGCCCCTACGCAAAGTTTGCAGCCTTCGCCCCAGCAGCAGCAGCAGCCGCCGCCGCCGCCAGCGGCCCAGCAGCTGGGCTCGGCCGCCTCGGCCCCCAGGACTTCCACCTCTTCTTTTTTAATTAAGGACATCTTGGGCGACAGCAAACCTCTGGCGGCGTGTGCACCGTACAGCACCAGCGTCTCCTCTCCCCACCACACCCCAAAGCAGGAGAGCAATGCAGCGCACGAGAGCTTCAGGCCAAAGCTGGAGCAGGAGGACAGCAAAACCAAACTGGACAAGCGGGAAGAGTCCCAGAGCGACGTCAAATGCCACGGTGAGTCCCGCCGCCTCGGCTCCCTGGGCCGTTTAGCTTCTCCTCCTCCTGCTCCCCTTCCGTCTCGCGCGAATCTCTGATGGGATCCGAAGGCGATTCTCAGCTTCCAAGGCGATCCGGCCACAGTCAAAAACTGCAAGCGAGAGGGAGGCCGGGGCGTGCGATTTGGGCACTCGTCCCAAGTTCTGTTTATTGTTAACATTTCTACATCCCCAACCCTCACCGCCACCAGCTCCTTCCTTTGTTTTACTTCATTTTAATTTATTAGGAAGGGGTCAGGCGGAGGGGATCTGACGGGAAGTTCTTTCAAATTTCGTAGTGCCTACGGGTGTGTTCACAACGTGGTGTTTATTTTTTAATGCAAATTATTGCGTTCCTCCCACACATAGTATTTTCTAAACACCCGCACAGGAATTATCAGATATAGTGAAGGAAAAAATGCCGAGTTGATTAACAGAGCAACTTAAAAAAAATTATTACATAGTGATTAATATAGGGAAGGCCACACGGTAAAAGATTATAATTAGTGTTTCAATTTTTAAAAATACCCTTCCTACTCCATAGCCCTAACTAAATATGTGTATTTCACTCAGAGTTTTGGCTCTTAACAAGTAATTGGGAGGTTGCATTTATGAATAAAATTTTATGTAATTGAATGTCTATTTTTGTAAAATCAGAAGATGGCAATGGAATTGTCCTTCAACTCCCTTTTTCCATTTTCTCACCAGAAAATTTCATAAGTGTTCTGGTCTTTGCATGGCAAGAGTTTTAATATCCAAGGCGAGTTCTTTTTTCCCCTTTACTGATAAGTTGATTATTACTAATCTTTGTCATCTCTGGGAAAGATGTGTGCTCTCTGGAAGGTAGGATATTGCCTCTTCATTTTACTATTGTAGCATTAGCATAATAGTGCCCAAAACAGATGTACAGTCTGGTCTGGCGATTTTTTTGTGCACCAACCTCCCCAGTGGGTCAATTAGAGAGATTATTGTTCTTCCTGCAGGGAAGATCAAGGAGTGAAGCAAAAAACGGGTACAAACAGAGAGGGATTGACATATCGATTTCCCAGCATTTCAGTAGAAAACCAAAGTTGACAAATAGAATCCGGAAATCTCTGGGCTGTCACCTGGATGGGCTCAGTGATTTTGAGCTGAACGCAGTGTCTGGGAGACATTCTTTCTGAAGCTTTAAGAGACCCGATGCAAGCAGTTGCAGAGAGCCAACATTTCCCAAGTGCAACTGAAAAAGGAAAACAAATGCCTATAACTTTTAGTAAACAGAAGAAGTAAAATGAAAAAGGTACCCCCTCATCAAAAAAGAAAAGTTGAAAGATCTTTTAAAACCTAATAAATCAGAACATACGAAGTCAGAGCGAAAACAGTAAAAGAAAGGGACAGGGTCTTCCTCAGTCAAGGAAACAATTAGGAAAAGGACCCTTTATCATAAAGTATTTTTCCATTTCCAAAGATGGGAAGATTCAACACTCTTTTTGAAGCCTTTTAGGAGCTCTGCACGAGGCTCCACATTCAATAGCTAGCAGTTGGTCCTCTTTCTCCATCCTGGCTAAGGCTCAAGTATGTGTATAAGGAAGATGGCAGAATATAGCCCCCCTGCTCCCCTCAGACCAGTGACTGGCTTGGGAATGTAGAAGTGTGTGCCAGGAGGACAGTCCATCCTTCCCCATTCCAGGCTACCTCAAGGCTATGTCTGGATTTCTGTGTAGGAACAAAGGAGGAAGGAGACCGGGAGATTTCAAGTAGCCGAGAGAGTCCCCCTGTGAGAGCCAAAAAGCCTCGTAAAGCCAGGACGGCTTTCTCCGACCACCAACTCAATCAACTGGAGCGTAGCTTTGAACGACAGAAGTACCTGAGTGTGCAGGATCGCATGGACCTGGCGGCTGCACTCAACCTCACTGATACCCAGGTCAAGACCTGGTACCAGAACCGCAGGTAAGGGAGGCTGTGGTGGGGAGCAGAGGCATCTGGTCATCTGGGTCAAGACAACTACACCAGTCTTCCATCCCATGTGGCCTCGGAGTCACTAGGGAGTCAGAGGGCCTGGAGTGGGCAGTTGGGGGGTTTTCAGACTGGAGTAGGGATTAGCCATACCTCCCAGGTGATGAGTAGCTGGAGTTTGGAGAATTTTGCACTTCTAAGTGTCTTTCATGTATGCTGTTTTTCTCTCTCAAATCTGAGTGGCTGAAATATCTCCCACTTTGCCTCCAAATCAATCAAGCCACACCTTCTTAAATCGAGACATCTGTGTAGCAGACACTCAGGCCCATAAAACCGATGCACTGCACCCTTTTGGGCCTGCCCCAGGATGGCTCCAAATATCTATAACCAGTCACTAAATCTGGCTATAGCTGTTCTGAAGAGCGGACCTACTGGCCTCGGCTTAAAAGTCCTTGCCTGGCCTGTGAGGCAGCCTGGAGGAAGGTTAGGGTTGGCAGCCAGTCAGGCATCTAGACTGAGGGTCTGTCCCCTATTCTGGCCACGTCAGAGCCCTCCAGGAACCACAGCTTCCCTTGAAAGGAAATTAGGAAAGGAGCTGGCAGTACTTGTAGGCCCCTGAACTGCAGTGCGAACACCCAAACCCGGCAATCTGGGGCCGAGGTTATGCCGGGTTTCTAAGCCTGACGGTTGTCTCCCTTGTCTCGATTTTCTCTCTCCCGCCTTTTCCCTCGTTTGTGTTCTAATCGTCCATAAGTGTGGTTGGAAATGCCCATCCAGTTGTCATCTTTACCATAATTTTCTGTCTCATTACATACGGTTTCAGCCACCCTAATTCTGTCGGAAAACATTAGTGTCATTTGTCGCCAATTTAAAATGGGCGACATGTTTATTAATTTGGCTGGAGCTGCCGGGTATGGAGGGCCCACCAGCCCTGAGTTCCTTCAGGAGGCATGTGAGCAAAGGCCTGCTGCCTCTTCTTCCTAGTGGGGGTGCGGTGGGGGAGGGAGGAAACCAAGAAAAGCGGATCACAGGTTTTAATTGTTACTCTCTCCCAGAGGAGACAAGATTTTGAAATGCATTTTTCCCCTCCTAGAATGGCCCCGAGGTACTGTCCCCTTGGGAGAGCCCTCCCTCAAACGAATTCCGTTTTGAAACCTTGTCACCTTCCTCACTCTGAGCCGCCCGCCTGCTGTAAGGTCCTGTCAGGCTGATGAGAGAGATGTGTCTCCACAGCCTTGGGGACCAAAAGGGGCAGGGGTCCCAGGCCCAAGAGCCTCTGTGTCCCTTTGTTCGCGGTTTCTTCTCACTCGGTCTGGAGGAAAGGGGGAGGGCAGAGAGCATACACTCTGGGATTGTTGGGGAGCCACTTGGGGAAGAGAATTAAAGGAGGGAGGAAGAAGACTGCCATAGAAAGAGTGGTCTCAGTTGATCTCTAGAGAAGTTTCCGCAAGTAGCCAAACTATAAGGGTGGCAACAGCAGAGCAAAACGTCCGGAGAAGGCAGCAAAGCTTGGGGAATTTTATTTATGAATGTCTGTTTGGGAAGCCAGCTTGGATTTGGGTGATTCTGTGAGGGAGAGGGTGGGATGGGGGCCAGGAGGTGTGGTTCCTTCCCGATTCTCAGCACTCTCTAAGTCCTCCTTGTCCTCCCCGAGGAAGAAGAGGCCAGTAGGGGAGAGAACGGGCCTTGGGGCCTGGACTGTGCCCCCAGCCGCGGGGTGCATGCACGTCTGTTTTTTTTTCAGGACCAAGTGGAAGCGGCAGACCGCGGTGGGCCTGGAGCTGCTGGCTGAGGCGGGGAATTACTCGGCACTGCAGAGGATGTTTCCATCGCCTTATTTCTACCACCCAAGCCTGCTGGGCAGCATGGACAGCACGACCGCGGCGGCGGCCGCTGCCGCCATGTACAGCAGCATGTACCGGACTCCTCCCGCGCCCCATCCCCAGCTGCAGCGGCCCCTGGTGCCCCGAGTGCTCATCCACGGCCTGGGGCCCGGGGGACAGCCGGCCCTCAACCCCTTGTCCAACCCCATCCCAGGTACCCCACACCCCCGGTGAAGAGCGAGCCTGCAGACCCTCCCTGTCCCCTCCCTGACCAGGACAGCTGCCCCTCCTCTCCCCCAACCAGGCAGTCTGCCCTCCCTTGCAGTCTACCAGGAAGTAAAGAAGTGAGAGAGGAAGATGCTCAGCAGTGGGCGGGGGTCCCCCCGAAAGTGCCAGCCCTCCGCACTTCATCTCCCCACCCCCAGAGACAGGGCTGGAAAGCTCCCCCACAGCAGTGTGACTGGCGAAAATGCTGACCCCACACAGAGTGCGACCAGTAAGTGAAAACATCAACAAAAACAAAAACCTCAAGTTCTTTTTAAAAATGACTTTAGGGACAAGGAGGAGGGAGGGTGGGGGGTGGGGTAAGGAGGGAAGAAAGAAGGGCAAGGAGAGGAAACTGCACAGGCAGAGAGAATTGTAGATGAACAGCCTCAGATTCCAAGGCAGAGGGCGTTGCTGTGGACATTCCGTCTGGCCCAGAGAAAAGAGGAGGGTAACTGAGAACTTTGCACTGAATTCTCATGACCTTTTTTCTTTTGGAAAAGTGGCATGCTCCATAATATGAAAAAAAATGTACATTTGAAATACTGAGTGATAAGTGATATATCATATTTATTATATGTTGTCCAAAAAAGAGTCACTTATATACCTTAGTAAAACATGATTTTTCTTTTCATGTCTTTTTGATTCAGTAAAATAAATGCTTAGACAAAAATATAGATTTTTTGGTGATTGAAAATTACAGAAATAAAGTTTATCTTTTTTTAACAAGTGATGAAATCCGAGGGAGCTGATTTTACTAAAGCAGAGTGTACTATGATGAAATGTGTCACTTGATTTAGAATTACCCAAAGTCCCTTCCGGAATATTAGGAATTTACAACATCTATAAAGACGTTGGGTTGACTTGGGTAAAAACAGCTCCATTTTTCATGTTGGGCTCTTCCGAGCCGTTAATTTGGTACGTGTGATTTTTTTTTCTTTTTAAGTGGATGATTTCAGAGCAGTTCGTGAGGCCGCAAGAGAAAATCTGTGCTTGTAGGCTTGCTGGCCAAATAGGCAACCAACTTTCCTTGCTGCCCCGGCTGGCCTGGCAGCTGCAGCCGAACCGAGTCTGACCGCCATTCCTCCTTCTCCTAGGGCTCCTCTCAGCGGTGAGGGTCCGGAGCGCTGGGCAGCAGAGACGCCGGCAGGAGCTGGGCGGTGGGCGGGCAGACGTGCGGGCCGCGCAGCTGTTCTTCAGCCCAAGGCCGGCGCCCGCGTGGTGGGACAGCCTGCAAGCAGGAGGCTGTAGGGCGCGCAATTAGGGTGCCCCAGGGACTCGGAGAGGCCTGGCTAACAAACCCTGGTTGTGCTTTGATCCCTGCCTTCTTGTTCCCCGGCGGGCATCCAACCCCTAGCCCCGCACCGAGCCTCTTGCCCTGGTGAGTTGGCTGTGATGGGATGCCTAGAGCGGAATGCAACTCTGGCCGAGACAGGTGTGCTGAGCTTTTTATGCGCGTCCCTGGATCGTTGGGGACCACTAAATAAGAGGCCAGAGGATAGTGTAGGTCAGCTGCTTGTTTTGGGAGTGTGTATCAGTGTGTGAGAACCGGTGTGTAATACTCTTAGCACCTTGGCCAGAGCCTCACCTCATCCAGAGCCTGACCTCAGCCCTAGACCTCCCTCCCTTACTAGCTCCCAAGAGGCTGAGCACTCCCGACTAGGGGAGGCAGAACTGAAAGGGGATGGTTGTACTGTTCCGGGGCTACTCCCACCTTCTCCAGGCTTGAGGTCACTTCTCCCGTTGTCAGAGAGTTGAATCCCCATCTGGGCATCTTCACATCTCTGTCTTCACTCTGGCCCTAGTATGTAGTCAAAGGAGTAAGACTTGCAGCTAAAACACATCCAGACCCATTTTCCAACTTTCTCTGATGTTTGAATCTTAGTAGAGTTATAAAAACATTTTTTAAAAATGTGGAGTGCTGTGGGAGTGTGTGTTGGGGAGGAGTGGGAAAGAAGAAGGAAAGAAAGAGGTGAAATCCAGGAAGAAATTGCCTTGGGCACCTCGATCAGACTTTGGCTAATTAGGGAGTGATTTATCTCCAGCTCATCAGTTTGCTTTAAAAATGGTCGTGGTCTTGTTTGATTCTAACAAAAAGGGTCTGGACTGGCCCTTCTCATTTTCTTCCCGCTGAGCCGGTACAAACTCAAACAGCTGGGCTAGGCTGGAAACTGGGCACCACTGTGTCTAGTGGGAATGCCCATTGCCTGGACAGTCAGCAGACTCTCCTTGTTCTATCTTAGCTGCTGTTGGATTTTACAATCATGTTTAAATACTTCAGGTCCTTAAATGGTCCACCTGGGTCTAAAAAGGCACTTTCCAGGACCTGAGGGTCGGAGGTGGGGGGGAGGCGGTGCTACAGCTTCTGTCTGCACTGGCCCCAGGGCTGATCATCTTTGGGGGAAAGGGGGAGCTGAGAATTCATTGGTGCTCACACATTCAAAGTTCCCTACTAAGAATGACCTCAAGTTCAGTTGGGAAAAGCACATAAACAAACCTTCAAATATAAACAAAATCATAGAACCCATCTGCTACCAGCAGCCGGCCAACCACTCTGCTGGGGAGCCTGCCAGCTACCCCTTCACTCTCAAGGCCAAACTGGGACTCCAAACATGCACAATGAAGGGGGAAACACCATGTCTACAGGGACCAAGGTTTCTTAATTAACCTCCTATTCCACTGTTGCTAGCAATTAGTCTAGATCTACCAGAGTCCTCCCAAATGTGTTTTTGCTTTAAAACCATGTTTTCTTTCACCCCCTAAACCATGCCGCTGAAAGTGTCAATTCCCTTTTAAATTTGTTTTGGTGATTTCCTGTTGCATAGAAGGTAGCAAATGGAGTGAGTGTGTGTGTGTGTGTGTGTGTGTGTGATGTGGTGGTAGGATTGTTGTCCCAGGGAGAAAGTTGAGTGCTGGATCCCTTCTTTTCATTTTTTTCTTT
Source organism: Bos javanicus (assembly GCF_032452875.1). Lineage (NCBI taxonomy): Eukaryota > Metazoa > Chordata > Mammalia > Artiodactyla > Bovidae > Bos > Bos javanicus. Next base: position 52,894,272 of record NC_083870.1, read on the forward strand.
CTGTAGCAGTACTACAAGGGGCACCTCAGCAGGTGCCCTTCTATTCAAATGTTCCCAAACTACTGCTTAGAAGTCAAATGCAAAAGTCTGTTTTCTCAAAAGAAGTCCTTCTGTCTGTGCCTGCCCAACAAAGTAGGGAGGTTGGCTAAAAGGTGAGGAGTGCAACACCAGGTTTTCCGAAAAAAAGCAAGGAACAGGATAACAGACAAAGGTCTTTTCACCAGGGAGATCCAGAGTTAGTTGTGGAGGCTCAGAGGTCTTCTGGTCCTGGGAGCTGCACTTCTTTTCTTTTTCCCACCTTCAGCTGGTGTCAGAAGGACACTCTACTGCTTGCTCCATTTGGATTGCTTCTTTGATTAAGTTGGGGACTGGCAAAACAGGGATTTTCAGGGGCATTCTTTCCTTGCTACAGAAACACAGGGGAAAAAAAAAACCCACTTGTTTCGGAGAGGTGTTTAAACACAAAGACCCCTTAAACTTGCTCTCTGTAAAATCAGCTCTGAGACTCCAGCAAACCTAGCACTAATTGGTAGTGAGTGTGAAACAAGTTAACTCCCCACCTAGCAGCCAGCCATTCTAACCCCAGCCAACAATTTTCAATGAGTTGCAAAGTAATGATTGCTGCTTGCCTCCATGCCTCCAGCAAATATACTTAACACCTTGTATCAGTTTATTTTTGCTCCACCCCTTAAAATGAAAGCCCACAGGATGGCAAATTAGACAGCTGATTCCCTCCATTGCAAATAAAACTGCTTACCGCAAACCAAGACTTTCCTCCTCCTCCCTCCCTGCCATCTGACTCCTGCCTAAGCAGCCCTTCCCCAGGAGTCTGCTGAATCCCACCTCCCCTCTTTAAACAGGCAGCTTGTTTTGTTATATTTTTAACTTTCTAAAAATATTTGGAAAAGCTCTCCCCAGGGGGAAAGAAACTTTAGTCCTTATTAAGCAATGTGGTTACAAAAATATACTGGAAGAGAGCTGCTTGGTTTTCTAAAAAGCCAGACATGCCTTGAAGTCAACATGCTTGGAAAGAGACTGACTTTTTATCACTGGTGGGCATATCAGGGGCAGAGCCGAGCCTCCTAGGGAACTGATGCTTCCTCCTCTGCGATGAATTCTTGGTGTGGGAAAGCTGGTTTGTCCTGTGTTTTGGTTGTTGGCTAGGCAATTAGGCAGAAGGGTGAGTGGGGGCTTCTCCAGGGTTTACCTCACGGACCCTGGAACAGTGCCTCGAGGCTTCTTGAGCTTTCACTAGGTCTTTGTCCAGCTTCTTGGCCAGTTCCAGCCTTCCTCTCTACCGACGCCTCCTTCCCTGGAGTTGGGGGCCTGTGTGCCCCTCCCTTCTGGAAGGTAGAACACCCCCGGTGCTTAGTAGGGGTAAGTGTGTGGGGTTAGGGATGTGTGTGTTCAGAAAAAGGGAGGTATCACTGGCCTATCGCATTGGAAAACCAGGTCATCTGTCTCAGGGCGATGAGATGACCCAGAAGGGACTTTTCCCCTCCCCTTCTTCCAGCTGAATTCTGAAAGTCCCTGTCAGTCTTAGTGTTGCTGTGTGGACGGCCCCAGCCAACCTCGCATTCTCAGTTTCTCCACCTTCTTTCTCTCCTTGGGCCTCCCTCTCCAGTTTCTCTCTCCTAGCACCACAGACAGCTCCTTGGGCGAGCGGTGGAGCAAACTGCCGGAGGCTGGAGGGTTCCCCGCAAAGCCTAGGCGACCGCAGGGGGCGCACCCGGGAAGGGTCGGCGGCGCCCGCGGGGGAGGTCTGCGAGGTGATTACAAAGCACCCTCCCTGGCAGCGCTTCCTGATTAGCTCTAAGACCAAACAGGGTCACTTTCCAAAGAACAAAATCTTCAGATCAATAAAGTAATTCAAAACCCAAAAGATCTTGGGGTAAGTAGTGCTCAGTGACAGATCAACTCTAAACCGTCCCTATTTAATAAGTTCTTAGCGAAAGCCGACTGGGAAGGAGAGGGGCCTCAGTTCTGCCGCTTCGAAGCCCCTGCGCCGCGGCCGTAGCGCAGTCGCCAGTGGAACGGCTCTCAATGGCATTCTTTTGTTGTTTGTTTGTTTTTACTTTCTCGGCTAGCGCAGCCCCGACTTTGCTCAGCGAACCGCCGCCTCGGTCGATGGAAGCCCAGGAGAAGCACTCCTGAGGCGGCCGCCCTGCAGGTAGCGTTAAGCTGAGGCCCGGATTTCCACTGCTTTTCCACCTCGCGTCTCCTTTCCCCGGTTTTGGGACTCTCCCAGCTCCCGTTACTATCTGGTTTGGGATAGCGGGTCGACCCCGCAGGAGCTCCACTGAAAAAGGAGGACCTTCGCGAGCCCGAGATTGAACTTGTATGATAAAAAGGGCTTTTGTCACTTTGTGGAGTTGAGGGATTTCCGCCCCCACCCACCTCTGCGTCTGCCCGCCGATTCTTCAGTGAAGAAGCCCTGGAAGTGGGATCCTCTTTCCCACTCCCAGCAACACACACACACATTGCAGCCCGTTATTTATGCCGCGGTTCCCATGTCCCTCCATCGCCGGCCGGCTGCGCTCTGGGTCTCCAGCGGAGCGCGCCCAGGCCGGGCCTCTGCGATCCCCACCTCACCCAACCCCGGACAGCCCGGCGGCCCCAAGTTCCTGATCCCCGTTACAGACGGTGTCGGAGAAATGAGTGCATCAGGACAGGGGCTGTAGAGATCAGGGACAGGAATTTAAATACTTTCACGAAAGGTGCCTGCGCAGGCCCTACAGAGCTGGGTCCCCTGTTCTCACATCTCACTAGGCTTGGGAGAAAATACGAAGCGTCCTCCTGTGAAGATGATAAAATAATCGTTGCCCAAGTAGAAGCTCCTATCTGTATCCCACTTCAAACACTCCCCCACCCCCAAGGCCTCAAGGTTGCAAATGAACGTCTCCCTTCAGATTTTCCCTCAGGTCTAGGAAGCCAACTCCTCATTGTTGATTATCCCCACCCCCTCTACTGCCTCTCTGGCTCTCCTCTTCCTCTTTCCCTTTAGAATTAGAGGAATGGAAATGCTGAGTGGAATTTAGATGTTGACAGAGACTTTTAGCTGGATCGTGGGTTACCCACATTTGAAAGCCAGGCACCATTGGGGGAGCTCCCAGTACATTCAGGGACTGGAGAAGGTATTCCAAGGTGTGCATGGTTATGTGAAACCGGAGAAAAAGTTTTCTTTGGAGCAATGTGTATTTATACCACTGCCTAAGGAGAGAGGAATTAGTGATAGTGCATTGTCCCACAGCTCCTATACCACACAATTAGAATGCCCATTATGGAATAATAGTCTATTTCTACTTTCTAAAGCCAGTTGGCTGATAGAGTGTTAGGAAAAGGATATGGAAGTCGGTGCTACTCACTTCCTACCATAGGAACTACCATAGGGAAGTTAAGGTACTGTTTATAGCTTTCAGATGTGGGGCTTGTTCAAGTGAAGAGACCATAGTAGGTCTCTTTCTCACAGTTTCCTGGTTGACTGAACTGCTAGTAAATTACTTTCTAGTGATCTAATACGAAAATTTTGATTTTCCTAATACTCCTCATTTGAGAAAACAGGCATGCCATAATTTCTGAAAGATCCAATAAGGATCAGATTGTTCAACTTCCTCTTGCACCAACTCTTAGCATTCTCACACCCCCAAGCTGGGCATCTGCAGACCTATGGGCAGGGAAGTTCTAACCCAGATATTAATAGATGGAGATGTCCATTGGAAGTAGGGCTATAATCACTTAGAGACCTCAAATTATTATTCATCTGCCCTATTTCCAACACAGGTCCCATTGATAGAAACTTACAAAACTGTTACCCTTAGATTAAGAGGATTTCAAAGGGACACCTACTTTTTCACTAGCCCTGAGTGAATACACTGTGGCATTACATTACACATACTCATATGCGAATAAATGCGTAGCTGTCATATAATCATTCATTGCTATGCATCAATAGATTAGACCAGAAAATCACATAAAACATAAATGGATAAATGCGAGTATGCGGTAATTCATTTTGTCTTCTATTTTGGATTGCTTTTGAAATTTCTGGCAATCTGTATTGTGGATCTCCCACCCCCCGAGTCCCCCTTCTACCCCCACCCCCCCGAGTTTCTCTAGATTTACTTCAGAGCATATCTCCAAAAGCCTGGTCTTTAGTGGGAACAACTGCACCCATCCCTGTCACGTGGCAGCTTTTGACCCGCCCACCTCAGCCGTGCCCAATCAGAGCACACGAAAGATTCCGTGCCCAATCAGATCAAAGGAAAGAAAGCGGCCTTGCTGCGGCAGGTAGGATTTTCCCTTTTTCCGCCTACTGTTCGTTCTGCTTGCAGCCGGAATTTTTTAGGGGGTCAGTTGTAGCAAACAGGCCCACACTAATGTTACCCATTTCTTTTACCCCTGTCTTGTTGTCCCTTTGGGTTAAAATCTTTGACGATACCTAGGGAATGACATGCAGCTTCCCGAGATTCTCGTGGCCTATTTATCCTTATGGAGTGTTAGTCCCTCAGTTGTGTCCGACTCTTTGCGACCCCATGGACTACATACAGCCTGCCAGGTTGTTCCGTCCATAGGATTTTTCCAGGCAAGAACAGTGGAGTGGGTTGCCATTTCTTTCTCCAATCCTTATGGAAGGCCCAGTTATTTTCACCTGTCCAAAGTCCTCCCCCAAAGATATTTCAGTTCAGTCGCTCAGTCGTGTCCGACTCTTTGCGACCCCATGAATCGCAGCACGCCAGGCCTCCCTGTCCATCACCAACTCCCGGAGTTCACCCAAACTCATGTCCATCGAGTCGGTAATGCCAACCAGCCATCTCATCCTCTGTCGTCCCCTTCTCCTCCTGCCCCCAATCCCTCCCAGCATCAGAGTCTTTTCCAATGAGTCAACTCTTTGAATGAGGTGGCCAAAGTATTGGAGTTTCAGCTTCAGCATCAGTCCTTCCAATGAACACCCAGGACTGATCTCCTTTAGAATGGACTGGTTGGATCTCCTTGCAGTCCAAGGGACTCTCAAGAGTCTTCTCCAACACCACAGTTCAAAAGCATCAATTCTTCAGCGCTCAGCTTTCTTCACAGTCCAACTCTCACCTCCATACATGACCACAGGAAAAACCATAGCCTTGACTAGATGAACCTTTGTTGGCAAAGTAATGTCTCTGCTTTTGAATATGCTATCTAGGTTGGTCATAACTTTCCTTCCAAGGAGTAAGCATCTTTTAATTTGCTGCAATCACCATCTGCAGTGATTTTGGAGCCCCCAAAAATAAAGTCTGACACTGTTTCCCCATCTATTTCCCATGCAGTGATGGGACCAGATGCCATGATCTTCGTTTTCTGAATGTTGAGCTTTAAGCCAACTTTTTCACTCTCCACTTTCACTTTCATCAAGAGGCTTTTTAGTTCCTCTTCACTTTCTGCCATAAGGGTGGTGTCATCTGCATATCTGAGGTTATTGATATTTCTCCCGGCAATCTTGATTCCAGCTTGTGTTTCTTCCAGTCCAGCGTTTCTCATTATGTACTCTGCATATAAGTTAAATAAGCAGGGTGACAATATACAGCCTTGACGTACTCCTTTTCCTATTTGAAACCAGTCTGTTATTCCATGTCCAGTTCTAAATGTTGCTTCCTGATCTGCATATAGGTTTCTCAAGAGGCAGGTCAGGTGGTCTGGTATTCGAGGATATTTAACAGGGTATAAAGTTCGATTTGAAAAGACCCTGATGCTGGGGATGATTGCAGCCATGAAATTAAAAGACGCTTACTCCTTGGAAGGAAAGTTATGACCAACCTACACAGCATATTAAAAAGCAGAGACATTACTTTGTCAATAAAGGTCCATCTAGTCAAAGCTCTGGTTTTTCCAGTGGTCATGTATGGATGTGAGAGTTGGACTGTGAAGAAAGCTGAGCACTGAAGAATTGATGCTTTTGAACTGTGGTGTTGGAGAAGACTCTTGAGAGTCCCTTGGACTGCAAGGAGATCCAACCAGTCCATTCTAAAGGAGATCAATCCTGGGTGTTCCTTGCAAGGACTGATGTTGAAGCTGAAACTCCAATACATTGGCTACCTGATATGAAGAGCTGACTCATTGGAAAAGACCCTGATGCTGGGAAGGATTGAGGTCAGGAGGAGAAGGGGACTACAGAGGATGAGATGGTTGAATAGCATCACCGACTCAATGGACATGGATTTGGGTAGACTCCGGCAGTTGGTGACGATGGACAGGGAGGCCTGGCATGCTGCGGTTCATGGGGTTGCAAAGAGTCGGACACGACTGAACGACTGAACTGAACTGAACTGATGATGGGGAAGATTGAAGGTGGGAGGAGAAGGGGACGATAGAGGGTGAAATGGTTGGATGGCATCACCGACTCGACGGCCACGACTTTGAGTAGGCTCCAGGAGTTGGTGATGGACAGGGAGGCCTGGCGTGTTGCAGTCCCTGGGGTCCCAGTCCGACACAACTGAGTGACTGAACTGAACTGAACTGAAAGTTCAATTGGAGTTTGAATACACCTCATGTCTTTTCCACTTCATTTAGTAAAGCAATAATGACTGCTTTCATTCCAATAGATACTATGACCCCGGGGATCTGTTGAGAAGCCTCAGGTGAGTGAATTCAATAGAGGGAAGTTCTGGCCCCTGAGGGAGAAGGAAATGGCAACCCACTCCAGTATTTTTGCCTGGAGAATCCTGTGGACAGAGGAGCCTGGAGGGCTGCTGTCCATGGGGTCACACAGAGTCAGACATGACTGGAGTAACTTAGCATGCATGCATGCATTGGAGAAGGAAATGGCAACCCACTCCAGTGTTCTTGCCTGGAGAATCCCAGGGAGAGGAGCCTGGTGGGCTGCCATCTATGGGGTCACAGAGTCGGACATGACTGAAGCTACTTAGCAGCAGCAGCTGGCCCCTGAAGACTTTTAAGGCCTGAGGCCCAGAGTCTGTTTGGGTCTTCATTCCCGCCTACTTTTATCCTCCTGACTTTTGTTATTTTATATGATTGGGAGGTTTTTACGGGGTCAAAAGGTGATAGACCTAGCATTTCTGTTGACCAATGTCCGTGCTGAAAAATTGAATTAAGCTTGTAAATTTGCTGGATATAACTCTTAACAGTTTGGAACAGGATTAAAAAAAAAGCCCAACTACTCAAGACACTGCTTATTAATAGCAGTGCTACATACTTTGGTGACATTTCAGGAAGGATATCCTTTCTTTGGTAACATGTTTTACAGGCTTTTCTTTTCCTCCCATGAATGATCCAGCCCCTTGGGGAAACACAATTCTTGGTTTTGCCCAGAAATTTGGCAAAAGAATATTTTCCAATATCCACGTTAATAAGTAATTGGATTTTAAACTGAAGTGATCTTGATCCAAATCCAATCAGGATTGGAAAGAATCTCAAAGGTCATCTAGCTTAATACCTATTCTAGGTTTTTTTTTTTTTAACAATGTATTTGATTTATTTATTTATTTATTTTTTCTTTAAATCCCTGTTGCTCCCATTTTTTCCTGTAAAGATAGAAAGGGGGAAGATAAGAGATACTACAGTGTTACAGCTTTGTCTTTCAATTTTAATGAAATTAAATTTGTGTGGTCAAATCCTACTACACCCACCAAAAAATAAGATTTTTGTAAAATCTATTAAAATAACTTTTCTATCATAAAAGTAATGTATGTTCACTGTGGAAAAAATTTAAAATACTAAGGGGAGAAGAAAAAAGTTCATTTTCTATCATTCAAAGAAAACCATTGCTAATATTTAATTTGTTGTTTCTAGAATTTTGCTGTGAATTTTTGTATAGTTATAATATTTCATCTGGGATAACATTTATGCTTTTCCCATAAGTAATACAAGTATCTCTGTATTATTTAAAACTCTTTGTAAGTATAATATTTGAAACATAAGATTCTTTTCTGTAAATTTATCACAGTCAAGTCAACCATTCTTTCATCGCTGGCCATTTAGATAGTTTTTCTTAATTTTTTGAGATGAATAATGCTTTAATGAGTGTGAAACCAAGATTTTGGAGAAAGGATTCTAGATGTTTGGTATATCACTTTAGTACTTGTCTTAGCTAGGGCTGTGGAAGCAATGAAAGAGCAAGATGACCAGCTCAAGAGAGAGGAGAAACTGGCCAAAGGAAGTGGTTTCATGAATAGTGCAAATTCAGCCTGTGTAAATTGAGAGCTGTGATGAGCCTGTATATGCTGTGGTAAAGTAACCTAAGAACACCACTTACACATTTTTTATGTATATGTTAAACTTCCCTGATTTTGAGTATGAATTTGGCAGTTCTTCACCAGAGAAGGGGACTTGCCTAGCTAAAGAGAAGGGAAGAAGGTTATGTATCTTTTGATTTAGGTTGGTAACATGTTGCTTGCCTAGGTTGCTCTACTGTTTTTTCTGTGCTCCAACTAATCTGTGGGTAAATGGAAGGCTTTAGCTTCTAGAACTATCAATATGGCACCTTTTATCAGAACTAAATTCAGGTTAAGTTAAAAAAAAAATCACAATCCACAAAGAAGTTTGAGGGTGGGCGTGGGGGCTTGAGAAAAAGGATTAAATAGCAATAGTCTACCCTTTCATTTACATGACACACATTAACCGCAACACAGAAGTTCCAGGAGAACTGTCTTGTTCTCTTGTCTCCAGGAGCCCATGTAGGGCGCTTTAATTGCCACATTTTCAAACCGATGTAATGGTGGGGATGTCTTAGTAATTACCTTAATGAGATAACACCTTTCCTTCCCTCAACCTACTCATTATCACGCCTCTTGTTCAAATTTCAACTACAAAGAACTATACTTCTAAAAAAAAGAAGTCTGAAATGTATTGTTCCAGGGCTCTTACCCTTAAAATAATCACATTGCACTTATCTTAAAAATATGAAAGAAATAGTACACACAGGCAATTCAAATATGTTAAAGGGAAGGCTTGAGATAAGTAAACTAAACATCTGGGTGCCCTTTAATTATTCTTGGTTGGATTCTTTATCTTGACCTATAGTGATGCTAAGGTGCCAAAGTGATGAATTTTAAGATGTTGGGCTGTGAAGACGTGCAGCTGCAACACTGATGGATTTAGGAAGGGATGGTAACAAGGTTAGCTGCATGTGAAGTGTGAATTGAGATTTTTGCAAAGAGACTGTGATTGCAGATGGGCATAATGTTGTACCCTTGCATGAAATCTTGCTATTATTGTATAATGGTCAGACAGAGTGTGAAATGACTTATTACTTTTCTTTTATTCTTTAATGAAGTTGGTTAGAGTAGCAGTACTACTGCTAGTCAATAGTAGTAAAGCACACACACAAAACTATATGACAGGTGCTGACATATTAAATATTTATTTGGTTTTGACTTTTTTCCCCTAATTTTCATGAATATACATATGCAAACAGAAGCATCTCTTTATCTATATAGACAAATTTGCACTGATATGTGTATCTGTGTATACCTTTATTGTCCTGTGTAAATATATATATACATGGCTCTGATGCATGTAAAATATTTCAATGTCCAGGGAAATTTCATAGCACTTATAAGTGTTTAAAAATGCTGTGATGCTTTGAGACTGATTTCTGCCTGAAATTCTGATTTAAAAACTCAATTTGGATTTATATGGGTAATGTTAAAATATCAGCTTATCATTGTGACTAGGAGTGCTTTATGGAACAAAGCATCATAAAATCCCATTATGAAGCACAGTCTTTAACATGGTTTTAGTTAACGGGAAGATCAAATCACAGTTCTTCTGTCTTGTAATATAGAGTACACATCTTTCATTATATCACAGAACCCATAATGTAAATGTTTCTTCAGTTTCCAGTATCAGCACCACGAAAGGATAATACCTTAGGCTTTACAAGTCAAAGGGAAATAATGCTATGATGTTAAAAACAAAACTAACAAACCCGCCTCTCCCTCTATAGTAGTTTTCTGGCTCCAGATGCTTGTGTTAGAAACTCTGAGAAATAGTTGGTTTTGGAGATTAGGGATTCTATTCATTGTAGAATGATTTTTTATATGGTCTGTGAGATTCATAATCATTTTAATGCATTGGTTTGATACTCTTGATATGAATAATAAATGTTTAGAAAAGACACATAAATATGTCTTTAACATAACCCCATGGCTCAGATGGTAAAGAATCCACCTGCAATGCAGGAAACCTGGGTTCAATCCCTGGGTTGGGAAGATCCCCTGGAGAAGGGAATGTCTACCCACTCCAATATTCTTGCCTGGAGAATTCCAAGGACAGAGGAGCTTGGCAGGCTACAGCCCATGGGGTCGCAAAGAGCTAAACACGACTGAGCAACTTTCACTTTCACTTTTAAGTTTAAAATTTAGCATTTTAAAAGAAAGTAATTTTTGTTTGCATATTTCAAATTGTTATATAGTTAGGCCCTGATATTAAGAAAAAATCTTGTTCTGTGTTTGAAGTATACTAAGAGTCAAATGATGTTCTTCAAAGCAACACATAAATTTAGGCCAATTGGCTGAGAAAAATAATATTTAATCTTTTTTCTCAGCACCATATTTATTGACCCTTTCTCCTCATTTTTCTTTGGCTCAACTTGCTGCATAGGCAGAAAGAATTCTGGCTATGACGATGTCATTCCTCATCAGTCAAAAGTAGAATGACATTTATTTAGGTGAAATCTAGAAGTAGATATCATTTTTTTTCTTTTTTTGGGTAAATGTTATCTTTTACTAGGAGCTTCTTAAAGTGACTTAGTCTAAGATTGTAGTGGAGCGAAAGTTGAAGTTTCTCAAGATGACTCTTAAGAGTACATGTGGTATAGTGCACTATGAGGAGGGCAAATTTGTGAAGGACTTAAATTTGTGAGGTATCTTAACTTCATGTGTTTGTGATGTCAGTTTTAGGAAAGACATACATTCTTGTTGCTTACATGGTGACTTGGCCATATTTGTAGAAAACTTGACTTTTGGCAACTGTAATTAGTGACCTTCTTTATTCTATACTGAATAAGTGCTGTGATTGGCTTACATCTACTAAGCTCAGCTTCCCAGGTAGTGCTAGCGATAAAGAACCCATCTGCCATTGCAGGGTTCTGTCTCTGGGTCAAAGCTATGATTTTTCCAGTAGTCATGTATGAATGTGAGAGTTGGACTATAAAGAAAGCTGAGCACTGAATAACTGATGCTTTTGAATTGTGGTGTTGGAGAAGACTCTTGAGAGTCACTTAGACAGTAAGGAGATCCAACCAGTCCATCTTAAAGGAAATCAGTCCTGAATATTCATTGGGAGAACTGTTGCTAAAGCTGAAACTCCAATACTTTGACCACCTGATGCAAATAACTGACTCATTTGAAAGTTTCCCCTGATTTCCCCTGATGCTGGGAAAGATTGAAGGCAGGAGGAGAAGGGGATGACAGGATGAGATGGTTGGATGGCATCACGGACTCAATGGACATGAGTTTGAGCAAGTTCCGAGAGTTGGTGATGGACAGGGAAGCCTGGTGTGCTGCAGTTCATGGGGTCACAAAGAGTCGGACATGCCTGAGCGACTGAACTGAACTGAACTGAACTGATATCTGGGTCAGGAAGATCCCCTGGAGGAGGGCAGGGAAGCCCACTCCAGGATTCTTGCCTAGAGAATCCCATGGACAGAGGAGCCTGGCAGGTTACCATTCATGGGGTTGCAAAGAGTTGGACACTACTGAAGCAACTTAGCACAGACGCTCGCATTACTCAGATCAGCCCTTCTTTAACTATATGAAAGTGAATCTTCATAAGAGGATGCATTATCTGTTACATAGGTGGGAATCTGATCTACTACTTTTTGAATTTCAGGTTTCTAAAAAATTAGCTGAGTTGCATCTGTTGCAGTTAACAGTGATAATATTTTAGGAATCCCCTACAGCTTAACACCAATGTTGTAAAATGTTGACTACTTCACTAAGAATACACAATTCGCTCATAAACATTTATCTCAGCTAATTTTTCAGTTGATAGCTTTACCCTTGAGGTTTACTTCCTGATCTCATTAGTTATGTTTGAAAATACTTAATGGTAGTTTTCTTTAGCAAAATGAGCAATATTCCTTGTGGATTGGTCAGAATGATGTTTCAGAATGTTTCAGTGATGAAACAAAGTTTCCTTATTAAAGAGTTATCACATCTTTTTTTTCCAAGTACTAGTTTCTAAATTCTGGAATGTTATCAAGAACATTAATCTGTGCATACTTTTTGATTGTGTCTAGTAAATTAACATCTAACATTATCCTCAATGTGTGTTATATATGTCTTTTCATCCCCAATCCCTAGGTCAAAGTAGGTAAAGTTTACATGATTGAATGTGGAGGTCATTGATTAATTAAAGATAGCATATCCAAGTGATGTTTACAATTTGATATATATTCTCTGATGGGAAGAACCATGTCTGCTCTTTCATTGTATTTTGAATACCAGGCAAATAAGTTTGAGAAACCTAAGGGTACAGTAAATATTTGTTACCATTATTAACTATGGCGATGATGTAGTACATTAAAATTTTTTTAATTTTCAGTTGTTTTTATCTAACATCTTGTAGATGTCAGTGAGAGGAATAGCATGTGGTAAAATTGTGTTAGTTGTATAACATAGTTTATTCTTGAATTAATTGCACTACCAGCCTATTTTTTAATTAAACTCATTCATTTTTCATAGCTCCAAATTAGTCATGTGACTCACTAGACTTGTTGTCATTTATTTGTAGTAAATAGAGAAATGCATGGAACACTCTTCTTCCAACTCTTTTCTAAAAAAGATCCTCTTTGATAGGGATAGAAGTGAAGGCTGCTGTCAGGAATTGACTCCACTTTCCTTTGGATCCTATATTCTAAATTGTATTGGTGAGCAAATTCAGTCAGCTACATAATCTAAGAAAAGGAATAGAGATTCCTTTAGCTTAATAGCAATATTCTTAACAGGGTAATGGCAACTGGGAAAATAAATTGAGTTGGCAGTTTAATAGGTAAATTCAAAGAGTAAACAGAAGCAGTTAAATTTCATGGTTAATAGTAGTACTATTGAAACAAGGCGACTAGAAGACACTGTTAATGGAAACAGTGACTTTCAAAATGAAGCTACATTTAGCAACTATTTTTCACCAGAAGTATTTGGCATGGTGTTTGGGTTCAAAATTACTATTCTGTATTGCTTAATGCATTGTTAACTGGAATCTGCAGTGTGTGTAGCCGAAGAGAGAAAACGGATGCTTTTTCCTGTGAGAAAGCTCTCATCCAGACTCTCTTTGTATTTTTACCACACCCATACTTAAGAGGCTTGGAGAACAAAAGCATACCAATAGAGAAAAATCTGTAAAGTCTTGTCAGGTATTATTTGTGTATTATTATTTTGTTGGAAAAGATGTGAAAATATGAAGAATTGGAAAACAGAACAGCTAAAATAAGTTATAATGAATCATATCTCAAAAACACAAGGGAATACAAATGTAATGACAACACATTTTCATTATTCTAAAAACAAATTCTGTCTGATAGGTTAAACCCTATTAATTGGATATTTTAGCTACTCACCAAAGCAATAAGACTATAATAAGTAGCCTTTCCTTCTAAGGGATAAAAATATACTAGTGTTATTTTATTTGGTGATCTCCTGGTTCTCTTAAGCTCCATGTTTTATGGAAAGAGTAGAGAGTATGTGTAAAGAATTTATTAAGATATTTCATATGGGGGACTTCAAATTTCCTAGATACTTTTGGTACCAAGATATTTGAAGAAAAAATTGAAGAAACAAAGTAGGAACCATAGAGACATGATAACTCTCCCCAGTGTACTACTATGATTCATAATTCACAGGAGAGCAAGGCTCAAGTGGATCATACATTTTATGGTGCAAATGGGATTAATATTGGACTTCATAGATACCACATGTTTATAACAAAGAAGACCATGTTTCAATGTTTTCCTACTCCAGTAAGGGTTAGGAAGATGAACATTAGAATTATTTTTTAAGCTTCTAGATTAAAAAAGAGGCCAATGGTTATTACTGCCCAAAGGCAATGATAATTTTAAAATTATTTTAGTTCTTAGGGCTCTGAAGTCTGTTCACACTGGGCAGCATTGCTATGACTCATATTTATTGTTTATGAGACACTGAAATGTGTGATCACCTTTTCAACATAGAAATTGTCTCGCTGGCATATAAGTGTCAAGATTATCGCTTTTCTAAGTTATAATGCCAAGAATGAAGCGGATTTATTTGCAAGTACATCCTAGATACCTCTGTGAGAGGTATTTATTTCTAAAACCAATGTGAAATTGTTGATTGTGGACAGTAAGAGTGCATGGCTATATAGATCACTGCATGCACACATGGAGTGGCACTTGAGCCAGTTCACAGAGTCATTCTACCACTTCCCATTCTGTTTGTCAATGCCTTACTCTATTTTCTTCAAAGTTTTTCTTCTTTCCTCCCACTCCTACTTTCTTCTTTGTCCATTATACCTCTATTTAGTATTTAGCCATCCTTGTATGTGTGATATTTGATTATTGGCTTACTTTTCTCCTTAGACTACAACTGTTTTGAAGACATATATTATTCATTAAAAAATTTTCCCTAATGCCTATCAGAGATGCTCAATAAATATTTATTCCCACAAGCTGCTGCTGATGCTAAGTCGCTTCAGTTGTGTCTGACTCTGTGCGACCTCATAGATGGCAGCCCACCAGGCTCCCCCATCCCTGGGATTCTCCAGGCAAGAACACTGGAGTGGGTTGCCATTTCCTTCTCCAATGCATGAAAGTGAAAGGTGAAAGTGAAGTTGCTGACTGACTGAAGTCATGTCTGACTCTTAGCTAATATTCCTTAAAAATTTTCATTTTGGTTTCTAAAATTTATTTTTTTGAAGTATAGTTGATTTACAATATTAGTTTCTGGCATACAGTAAAGTGATTTAGTTATATATATATTCTTTTTCATATTCTTTTACATTATGATTTATTAAAGGATATTAAATAAGCTCCCTGTGCTATACAGTAGGACCTTATTGTTTATCCATTCTATGTATAATCGTTTACGTCTGCTAATCCCAAACTCCCTATCCCTCCCTCCCCTATACTCCCATTCGTCTTGACAACCACAAGTCTGTTCTCTATGTCTGTTGAGTCTTTTTCTTTGTAATTAAGTTCATTTGTGTCATATTTTAGATTCCACAAAGAAGTGATATCATACGGTATTTGTCTTTTTCTGACTTCACTTGGTATGATAATCTCCAGGTCCATTCATGTTGCTGCAAATGGCATTATTTTCTTCTTTTATATGGCTGATAACATTTCATTGTATATATATATCAGTCAGTTCAGTTCAGTTCAATCGCTCAGTTGTGTCCAACTCTTTGTGATCCCATGAATTGCAGCACGCCAGGCCTCCCTGTCCATCACCAACTCCCGGAATTCACTGAGACTCACGTCCATCGAGTCAGTGATGCCATCCAGCCATCTCATCCTCTGTCGTCCCCTTCTCCTCCTGCCCCCAATCCCTCCCAACATCAGAGTCTTTTCCAATGAGTCAACTCTTCGCATGAGGTGGCCAAAGTACTGGAGTTTCAGCTTTAGCAATATTCCTTCCAAAGAAATCCCAGGGCTGATCTCCTTCAGAATGGACTGGTTGGATCTCCTTGCAGTCCAAGGGACTCTAAGAGTCTTCTCCAACACCACAGTTCAAAAGCATCAGTTCTTCGGCGCTCAGCCTTCTTCACAGTCCAACTCTCACATCCACACATGACCACAGGAAAAACCATAGTCTTGACTAGACAGACCTTTGTTGGCAAAGTAATGTCTCTTCTTTTGAATATGCTATCTACTAGATCTTTTTTTATTTATCTTAAACTGGAGGATATTTACAATGTTGTGTTGGTTTTTGCCATACAACAATGTGAATCAGCCAAAAGTATACACATGTTGCCTCTTTCTGAACCTCCCTCTCACCCCCACCCAATCCCACCCTCTAGGCTATCACAGAGCACCAGGTTGAGCTCCCTGTGTTTTACAGCAACTTTCCACTAGCTGTCTATTTTACATATGGTAATGTAGATGTTTCAGAGCTACTCTCTCCATTCATCCACCCTCACCTTCTCCTGCTGTGTCCACAAGTCTGTTTTCTATGTCTGCAACTGTTCTTGCCCTACAGATAGGTTCATCAGGACCATTTTTCTAGATTCCATATGTATGAGTTAATATATGATATTTCTTTTTCTCTTTCTGACTTACTTCACTCTGTATTTAGGCTCTAGTTTCATCCACCTCATTAGAACTGACTCAAAGGCTTTCCTTTTTATGGCTGAGTAATATTCCATTATATATATGTAACACAACTTCTTTATCCATTCATCTGTCAATGGATATTTAGGTTGCTTCCATGCCTTGGCTCTTGTAAATAGTGCTGCTATGAACATTGGAGTGAATATATCTTTTCAGATTATAGTTTTGTCCAGATATATGCCCAGGAGTGAGATTCACAGTCTAATATTCTTATCTTGCAAGTTATGTAGGAGGCTGTCAGGATTATTAAACTCAAAGCCTTTGACTGTGTGGATCACAATAAACTGTGGAAAATTCTGAAAGAGATGGGAATACCAGACCACCTGATCTGCCTCTTGAGAAATTTGTATGCAGGTCAGGAAGCAACAGTTAGAACTGGACATAGAACAACAGACTGGTTCCAAATAGGAAAAGGAGTTCGTCAAGGCTGTATATTGTCACCCTGCTTATTTAACTTATATGCAGAGTACATAATGAGAAACGCTGGACTGGAAGAAACACAAGCTGGAATCAAGATTGCCAGGAGAAATATCAATAACCTCAGATATGCAGATGACACCACCCTTATGGCAGAAAGTGAAGAGGAACTAAAAAGCCTCTTGATGAAAGTGAAAGAGGGGAGTGGAAAAGTTGGCTTAAAGCTCAACATTCAGAAAACGAAGATCATGGCATCTGGTCCCATCACTTCATGGCAAATAGATGGGGAAACAGTGAAAACTGTCAGACTTTATTTTTGGGGGCTCCAAAATCACTGCAGATGGTGACTGCAGCCATGAAATTAAAAGACGCC
The DNA here is from genome assembly GCF_032452875.1 of Bos javanicus. Taxonomy (NCBI): domain Eukaryota; kingdom Metazoa; phylum Chordata; class Mammalia; order Artiodactyla; family Bovidae; genus Bos; species Bos javanicus. The sequence continues at coordinate 52,911,353 of NC_083870.1, forward strand.
TACTCCTTGGAAGGAAAGTTATGACCAACCTAGATAGCATATTAAAAAGCAGAGACATTACTTTGCCAACAAAGGTTCGTCTAGTCAAGGCTATGGTTTTTCCAGTGGTCATGTATGGACGTGAGAGTTGGACTGTGAAGAAGGCTGAGCGCCGAAGAACTGATGCTTTTGAACTGTGGTGTTGGAGAAGACTCTTGAGAGTCCCTTGGACTGCAAGGAGATCCAACCAGTCCATTCTGAAGGAGATCAGCCCTGGGATTTCTTTGGAAGAAATGATGCTAAAGCTGAAACTCCAGTACTTTGGCCACCTCATGCGAAGAGTTGACTCATTGGAAAAGACTCTGATGCTGGGAGGGATTGGGGACAGGAGGAGAAGGGGACAACAGAGGATGAGATGGCTGGATGGCATCACCAACTCGATGGACATCAGTTTGAGTGAACTCCGGGTGTTGGTGTTGGACAGGGAGGCCTGGCATGCTGCGATTCATGGGGTCGCAAAGAGTCGGACACAACTGAGCAACTGATCTGATCTGATCTGACAGTAGAGATTTTTTCTTTTCTAGTGTCTTCATATATAAATTTAAATTTCTAATTCATTTAATTTAGACATAATGTTTAATGATTCTTGGTTTGGATTATAACACAATATCGTGTGTATAATATTCAGTGTTTGGCAAGTCAGAGTCTCCTGTACAGTTTCTTATTTACCAAATGGAGCTTATGGTTTGTGATGATTTTCTCCAAAACATAAGGTGGGAGATTAACCTTTTATTTCTTTTCTACAACAGCCAAGAAGGACTGGAATATAGAGTTTTAGAAAGGGGAATTAGAGCTATGAAATCTTATGAACCAGCTCTCTTTCTTAAAACGAAAAGTAAAAAGAGATAAAGGTATTCCCTCATTCATAGGCTTTGGGAAAGTTTAATTAAACTTATTGGTGAAATGTCTAAGAAATATGAGTTAGCATTCACCAACTATTTTGACTATTATGAAGTCATTTTGGTATTTTTAAAATGTTCTCTTGGCTCTTGTTGGTTCATCTAATTTGAAAGGATGATTTGCAGAGCTTTGATAGATGAATATTAAAACGTGCCTGGTTTCCTTATATCTTCTGCTGGGGTTCTGCCCAGCATTTCTCTGTAGTGCCAAATGACCAGGGAGTCCTGGCAAAGAGAGTCTTCAGGCTTTGGCAATAGAAGATGGGCCTACCAGTTTCTCAACTGCCCAAATATTTTGTGACTTTCAGTCTCAGCAGGCATCCCCATCTCTTCCATAGCAACAGTGAATTTGGGGGATTACTGTGTTTTGTTTTGTTTTTTTTTTCCTCCTTCCTCTTGTGGGAGAATACCATTATTTCTAAGCTGTGATAAATCAGGTCACTGGCTAGAATTCAGTATAGCCCTGTTAGACTGTATTTGTAGAGGGTAGAGTTTATATAATACTCAAAGGTAGGTCTTTTTTTGGGGGCCTAGGGAAAAACTTAACCAAATTAAATATAATGCCAAGCTCTACCTGTATTTTCTCTTCTTGTTGTGGGATATGTTAAAAATGTTATTTCTCTTTAAGAAACAAGCACAGATATAAGTAATATGTCAAGAACTAAGTTTAAGGTCATTTCCATAGAAGACTCTTATTAAACCAAGAATTTATCATTAATAATGTTGATACCTAAATGATACACAACAACTCTCTTAGAGGACTGCTCTAAATGCATTTTATGGTACATGGATTGTTTTACTGTGAACATTCCCAGTGATTGGTACAAACCTTTGCCAATGAATGACAAATTTACATACACATCATGTCAGCCAGCAATATTTTACAGCTTTAATTGCTTTAGCTTCAGGCATTCCATGTCAAAATAGAGTGTTTAATGTCCTGCAAGTTGCTCTGTTTCTTTGCAATGTTAAATTATTCTGTAATTTGCCTGTTTTCTTTCTAATGCATTGTCCATTAAGTTCATTAATTTAAAATGTATAAAATATAAAATGTATGATGCAACTTTAAATGACATTATAGCTTTGTTTTAGAAGTTCTGGGTGTGCATCAGGAAGAAAACCTGAAGTGTATTTGCATAAAGTATTTACCCCCACTTTAAATCTCAGTTAAAGAGATCCTCTTTTATGTAGCTAAACTTTTGTCTTAATGTGAACCATGCTGTTTACACTAATATGTATATATCGAATATCATACAGATTTTTAGTTTTACATAAAATAACACTTTTATTTCAAAACACTCCAAGTAGGTAATATAGAATCTATTAAAAGGAAAAAGATTGTATTCTGTGAATTCATCCATATTTTAATGATTAACTTAATTTTATTTAGTAAAGCCTAAGAGAAAGAATGAAAGGAATAAAGTTTTTTCTGCCCATTTAATTAAACCAGTTTCAACAAAGATGTATCAGTACAGAAACACAGTTTTTGGTATTCTTGGTTGTTACAGGTTTGAAATATATTGAAAAGATAATCTTTATCTAGTTTATATCTGTTATCATTTTTAATTGTTAGGCTTTTACTTTATGGCCATTTGTGAAGAGTGACCCTTGTTTTGTAACTATTTCAGATGTGGTACTGCTATGCACAATATATTGTGTTTGGGTATTAAGATTAATTAGCAAAATTTACATAAAATATGTAAAAGCTAAAGAATGTCAGATAGCTGCTCTTCTCTATGAATAGTGCCATGTTCAAAGTCTGTTCTTTAGTTATATGATAAGTATTAGTCACTCAGTCGTGTCTGACTCTTTGTGACCCCATGGACTGCAGCCTACCAGGCTCCTCTGTCCATGGAATTCTGCAGGCAAGAATACTAGAGTGGGTTGCCATTTCCTTCTCCAGAGGATCTTCCCCACCCACGGATCGAACCTGGGTCTCCCACATTGCAGGCAGACTATTTACCAACTGAGCCATCAGGGAAGTTTAGTTATATAATATATGATCATTTTAAATAAGATTTGTATTTCTCAGTGTATAGTAAGTGTCTTTCTTTTCAAAGTAGTGTTAGAGTTGTCAAAAAGCATCTATTTGCAGGGATGAAAAGTTTTATTTAAAACATTAAAAATGAAAATTCATGTTTTCATGCTATAAGCTTACCTTTAATATTGTTCCTTTCCTCTGCCTTCCTCTGATCATGAGGGTATTTCTTTATTGTATTTACTGTTGAGTTCCCAGAGTGTCCCTTGGAAAAGTTTAACTATAATTTACTGAGCCTTTGTGATCCTTAGAACAGGTTCAAACAATTCCATAATTGATGTCCTAAGAATTTAGAAGCGCTGGAGGGATTTCTAGTCCACTCTGTTACCTAACAATATATTCAAGACTTTTTATACCTTTGGACTCATAGAGAAAAGCATATTTTCTGCTTGAAGGACCTCTACAGATAGTTAACCCAAGGTTGATATCATCTCTTGAAAGTTCCTCAGATGAAAGACGACTTTATACTTCAGTGGACTTTGTGAATCAACCATTATACTTACTGGAGAACTTTTAATTATGTATAATGATATTATATTTGGAGTGTTTGAGCACCATGAGAAGATTTGCTTTGATTGACTTTAATGTTTCAGTTTTTAGAAGAGTATCTTAAAGGAAGATTGGTAAGGGTATATATATCAAGATGGTAGGATTTTTCTTCCTTTATAACCTAATTGATCTCTCATCACTAGGGCACTTTTTTTTTTTTTTTTAAGACAAGAGGGTAAAAAGAGAATATACATGAGTAGAAAACTGGAGGTGTACTGTACCGGGATATTGGTGGGTTCAAATTATTATTCTGTGACTTAGAATGTGAAGTGTGGAACATGTATCTATCTTGACCTTTGAAACTCTGAATCAAGTGGCAGTTATAAGCATTTTCAACTTTCTGTTTTTGAACTACCTGGGATAAATTCAGCAGAGATAGAATATACTTAAACAATAAGAACTTTTTCATTGCATTAGAAAAGGACATATTTGAATTATCAAGTAAATTGGGGTTAATGACAATAACATATATCCTCTTTCATTTTTTCTGCTTATTCAATATCTGATAGAAACTATTGCCAGAAAATTTTATGAAGCAATGTGGCCCAACAATTCTAAGGGGAAACTCCCGACCCTTTGCTGATAAGAATCAGTCATTCTCCTGCCTGCTTCTTCAGGCCTGTGCCTTTTTATTTTTTTTCTTGCTATTTTTTTGGACTCCTAAGGAATAACTTGATACTCCATCATGTGCCTGGGGTGGGGAGGGCACAGAAAGGGTGAGGAGAGGGGTGCTTGTGGCTACATTTCTGTATTGAATTTAATTTTTCATTGATAATTAGACTCTCAAAGCCACCTGATATTTTTGACCAGCAGGAGACAAAAGCCCACTGATTGACTCAGGGGATGCGCAGGAGCGGCCCCCACTGTGCTCACACAGCAGCTCCACAAAGACTAAAAACAAGAGCTGTGGCAAATTGGATCACCATACAAGTTCCAACTGGCCCATTGTGTACAAGTAGTAAATTGGGAGCTGATATTTCTGAGAACTATTTATTAGCAAAGCTTGATGTTTTACGCTCTCCCTCCCTCACTGTCCTCCACTCTGCCCTTATTTATTTTTCTCTCTCTCTTTTTTTTTTTAGCAAACAGATTTTTATCAAGTTAGATGATCAATCTAAAGCACTTACAGAAAATTCAGGTAATTATCCAAAGAGTTGTTTAGCCTAGAAATGTACTGTTTATATGTGGCAAATTGAATACAAAAATTTTCAGCTTTATCTTAGCAGGCATTTATGTGTTGTAATTGTACAGAAAGCAAATGGGTGGTATTTACAAGAGTTTACTGAAATGCAAAAACATTAAACATTAAAAAAATCCTCAGTCTTAATGCTGCATGTATTATTAGGATTTTTAAATGATGATGTCTTGGTGACAGCTTCTGGTGGAGTGATCAGTTCTAACCATTTAGTACAAAAAAGGTGTGAAAATACTAGCCTGTGACCAGTTAGCAGAAATTGTAGTTATACAAGCCTAGGCCTGCATGTCTTACAGAAAAATTGATAACTCTGAAGTTTTTTTAATTTGAGTAATGCAGAGAGGGAAAAATGGAGTCTGTTTCATTAGTTGCTTATATATGTTCTATCTCTGAGAGTTTTAACTTTTGGTGAGTTGGAAATATGATATTATTGCTATTACCAATATCACAGGGAAAATGTATACAGAAGCTCGTGTAACTGTAACAAATAAGGTTTACATTAATCTTTCGCAAGAAGACTTTTGAGATAATGCCAGTTCTTATGGATATCTATTCATTTGTTCTTTTACAGGCGATACCACATATAGTACATTTTTGTTTCTGTGCTCTTCCATTTTCATTCAGTGTATAAATTAGTTCTATGTCTAATGAAATGATTTGGTGAGAAGAGCTCAGACTAACATGGTTATATAATGGTGTTCCTGCCAGGGAACATCAGGAAGACCATCATAGAGATGATGCAAGCATGTTCTGGTCATGATTTTGTTTCTGAGTATGAAGACTCAGCCATCAAATATTAATGAAGGCATATAGAATCAAATAATGTATTAGATGTATAAGGGGATGAGAAGAGTGCAGTGATTGATTTCTGACATCCAGAAGGTTACCATTTTATAGGTAAACAGAAGTGACCAAGATAAAACAATTAGTAAACTATTCAGTTGTAGAGATTATGAGTATAATATTGGAGAACAAATGGATAATTGGGCTTCCCTGGTGCCTCAAATGGTAAAGAATCCGCCTACAATGTGGGAGACCTGGGTTCGATCCCTGGGTTGGGAAGATCCCCTTGAGGAAGGCATGGCAACCCATTCCTTCTTGCCTGGAAAATCCCTATGGACAGAGGAGCCTGGCGGGCTATAGTCCATGGGGTCACAAAGAGTCAGACATGACTGAGCGACTAAGCACATGGATATTTGAATGCTTATTTAGGAATTTTTTTTTAAACCATGCCACGTGGCATGTGGGATCTTAGTTCCCCAAGCAGAGATCAAATCTTAGAATCTTAGTTCTTCCAAAGAAGTGAAAGTGAAAGTCAATCAGTCCTGTCCGACTCTTTGCTACCCCATGAACTGTGGTCAATGGAATTCTCCAGGTCAGAATACTGGAGTAGGTAGCCTTTCCCTTCTCCAGGGGCTTAGTTCTCTTACCAGAGATCAAACTCTTGCCCCCTGCATTGGAAGCGTGGATTTTAACTGCTGGATTGCCATGGAATTCCTATTTAGCACTCTTATAGAAAGAATTGAAACTAGGCCTTCATTAACCTGTTAGCTACCATGAGGTCGGGGAGGTTATTGTACCTCAGAAGATTATAATAGAATTCAAAGATATATTTATAAATTAGAAAAAATATTTCATTTGATCCTTGGAACTCAAAGCAGATTCACCTTCCAGAGATACTGAACACTCTAAAATACTAGGGCAATGTTATTGGAATATGACATGTTATAGAAAATTCTTCAACTTTTGCCATTACGGATTTTTCCACATGGAGAGAAATTGAAGAGGAGCAAAATGAGGTATATTCATAATAGTTCCTCATTAGGTTATTGTAAGGATTAAATGAGATAAAGCATATATGGTGCCTGGCACATGCTAATTTTTCAATAAATATTCATTGTTTTAAAAATAAAACTATCAGTAAAGGTTGAATAGTTTCTCAGGGCCTGGAAATAGAGAATAACATGGAAGTGATGTTGCATGCTGTTGGGGCATAGGTGGGCCTGTTTGTATTGGGTGTGACTTTTTAAGTTAACTATGGTTGGGCCCCAAGGTTTTTCCTTAAGTCCTAGAGCTGACTCCTGATATCACCCCTTTCAATCACCACAAGAAATAGACCTAATTCCCAGGTTCTGTGGACTTATTTCTTTGGCATTTAACATTTTTGTACTTCAGATCTAAACATTCTTTCTTTCCTTGTTTTCTGGGATAATCACTACCTTTTTTTCTCCCCACCTTTCTCTCAGTCTCTCTTTTTTTTTTTTAACTTTTATTTTATTTTTAAAGTTTACAATATTGTATTAGTTTTGCCAAATATCGAAATGAATCTGCCACAGGTATACCCGCGTTCCCCATCCTGATCTCAGTCTCTTTTGATAAGTTTTCTTCTTCCACTAGCATTCACACCCATCACTTTTTTTCAAAACTTAGTACTAGTCTTAATCCCCGTCCCCCATTTTTTAACTCTGTAGCCTTCCTGAGACATTCTCCTCCTCTTGCATGACACTCATGCTCATATGATGACTGATGATTCTCCACATCCAGAACCAGCCTTCCCACAGGGCTCTGAAAATGCATTTTTGGTTTGTTTCTCTTTATATATTCTGTTGTTATCTTAAATTCAACATGTTCACACAGAGTGTATTTTTCACGGAAGAAATATTCCTTCTCCTGTATCCTTTATAAGTGAATGCTATTCCTATCTTATGGTGTCCAAATGTACCAATTTGTCTGGGACTGAGGGGTTTCCCAGAATATGAGACCTTCAGCACTGAGACTTTGAAAGCCCTGGGCAATCTGGTATTCGTTGGTCATCCGAACCAGACATATCTGAGTTTTTCTTCACTCCTCCTTTTCTCTCATATTCTGCCTCTGGTATCATATCCCAGATATCTCTCTTGAAATATCCCCCCTTTTATTTATTCAGTATGACTATCTGAATTATTTCTTACCTGGGATGTATAATAGAATCACACTTGGTATTCTTGACTATAATTTCAATCATCTTACATCCTGCTTGAGTAATCTGCATAAATACAGATCTAATCATCATGACACTATTACACAGCAAGCCAAGAAGTATGAAGAAAATTGAGTTCTGCCATAGATTAGAGGGTTTTGGCTCTTCAACTGGACACAAGAACCCTGTGACTCTGAAAGGAACTGACTGTAACCTCAGTATAATAGATTTCTATTAGAGAGCAACACAATTTTCTCCTCAGCATCTGGATCAAATTTTCCCCCTCTGCCTTGACAATAGCACTTGCTTTTTAAAAATTGCTATGGGAGCATCAACTTGCATTAGAGTCAAATCAAAATAAACCCAAAAGTTCTGTGATTATCTCTGTAGAAAGAACTATACTAGTGATAGGATAAGGAGAAAAAAAATAGCAAAAAATATAAATTTTAATTAAAAAAAAATTTTTTTTAAATTGAAATTGCGCAACTTGGGTATATCTCAAGCATATCCAAAGAAGCTCATCTTCTTGTGCCCTACCCTAGGACCTGTCCCTTGTTTCAACTACAGTCTCACCAATAGTGAATTTTCCATTACTATGTCAAGTACGTAAACTTGGAGTGTATGGTGGTTTTAAAACATATCTGCAAGGTCTTTGATATTATACCCTTTAAGATGTGGAGCCTTATTTTCTTTGTCTTGAGTGTAAGCTGGACTCAGTAACTTGCTTTTGATGAATAGAATATGGCAAGAGTGACAGTGTGTGTCTTCTGAGACTAGATCATAAAAGGCATTGTGGCTTCTTCCTTACTGTCTCTTGGATCACTCACTCTTGGGGAAGTTGGCTTGCATTCTATGAGGACATTCACATGGCCCTATGGAGATATCTGTGTGGTGAGGAACTGAGGCTGTTGACAACACCCAGCACTATCTTTCTGGGTGTGTGAATGAATGACCAAATTTGGAAGCAAATCTTCCAGCCTCAGTCAGGCCTTCAGGTGACTGTAGCCCCAGCCAACATCTAGACTGCAACCTCCTGAGAGACTCTGAACCATAACCACCCAACTAAGTTGTCCCCGAATTCCTGACCCATGAAAGTATATGATATAATAGATGTTTATTGTTGTAAACCACTAAGTTTTGGGGGTAATTTATTATGCAGCAATAGATAACTAATTCAGACTAGTTTTGGGTGATTCCTTATCTCCTATGTCTTTGCTTACAACTTCTTTTCCAAAGATTCAAACCCTTTGATTATATTTTTGCTGATTCTTCTGCAGAGAAGCTATATTCTTTTCTCTTCACTTACTATGTTCACTGCTATATTCCTCCATCTCTAAATTCTTGTTTTTCTGTGAACTCATTCTGTGGGTCATTCTATCCTCTACTTGTATGGAGATAATTCCCCATAGGTCTCTTGAATTTTTAAAGTATCTTTTGAGCAGAAACACTGACTGCCTTTTTGTTCTGGATGATCTTTTCAAGAAAACAGGTTTGCTCATTGTCCAGCATCGTAAAAATGTTCTCTTCCACTGGAGCTAAGATTGGACAGGTTTGCTTAGTGCCCATTATAAAAGATTTGGGTTCCATAAATTCAGGATCCCTCAACTGTGATGCAAACTTATTGTATGTGCAGGATCCACCTAGTCCTTCTGTATCACTCCCATGGCACTTCTTTGGAGGGTAACTGAAGCGAAAAATAATGTTTGTGTATCTAGCTGTACTACGGGCCATTAGGAACTTTGTCTCTGATGCAGGCTAACTTTTCAGCTTGCAAGTAGGGTAAAATCTCAAATTCTTCATAGTTTTTGACAGTTTTAACCCATTCTCAATTGTACCTAAAGCCCCAATCATGACCCTTTACAATTCTTTTATTTATTCACCAAATGAAAACTGACTATATGTGCTAAACCTCCAACTGCCTCATTTTGAAACTGGACTTTTTTTTGGGTGCTTCTTAACAAGTGCTTAAGCAAGGCTAGTCTCAAGCACACTCTTCTCTTGTCTGCCTTGGAACTCTAGAAGGTGACAGTATTTTTTGTCTGTTACAACTTTCTCTTATTCTTCTCCACAGAACCATGACATTTACTGTTTACAAGATAAATAGGTAAAACTTACCTTTTCTGAAACCCATTGTTCTTTATCTGATTCTAGTCAGACTTACTCTTTTCTTACTTTTTTCTATTCCCTTCAAGAACTTAACTCTTACATGTTTCACAACAGTAGTTAACTGTAGACATGCATTTATGGTTTTGAAAAAATCATATGTTACCTTGTATAGATATCTTTTCTCCTACACAGGCTAAGAAAATCCTCAAAGGCAAGAGACTTGGAATTTGTTTCCTTAGTATGACACGTGTGTTTTACATTATGGTCACTTACCAGTGCTGACGGACCCAAATGTTCTGGTTTCTTGGGTTAATCTGAATCTCATATGGTGACATTGCCTTGTTTTTTGAACATAGGCTTAGGAACTTAGCTTATAAGTTCATAGTTTATAAGAAACATAGCTTAGGAACAATCACTGAAATAGCTTCAATCCTAGGCAGCAGATGGCAACCCTTGAAAGGCCTCTGGCTGACACTGCAGAGCCATTCCCCTTTTCTAGTCCATCTTTCCTACGAGTCTTCACCTTTATCCAAGACTTTTTACTCTTTCCCTCAGGCTCTTATAGTTTAAATCATCCTCTAGGAAAATAGAAATACCACCAAAGCTCTTCAATCTTTTGTCCTCTGAATAACTCTTCAGTTCTCTTTATTATGCCCTTTAATGTTCTCTCTCTGAGATAAGATTGGGCTCCTTGGTTTCATATTCTATTCTCTGTGGGAAAGCATTAAAAATAAGAACTAAACAAAAAGTTTCACTGTAAGAAGTTTTTTTTTTTTTTTTGGTCTCTTTTCTTTTTTGATGTTTAATCTATTCTGCAAACATAGAGTTTTGGTTAATCTGTCCTTCACTCCTGGAAGTTCATTCCTTATAGGCAGTATTTTTTTTGGACAGCTTTTATATATAGCCTTTTAGGGATCATCTCCCTTCTCCAGATTCACTCTGCTGCAGGCTCATGAACTTGAAGCAGCGTGTGTGTGTGTGTGTGTGTGTGAGCACACATCAGAAAGAGAAGAAGAATTTTCTCACTAAGCAGGCTCTTTCAAGTGTCCTCAGCTACTTTTAGAATCTGTGAGTAGAGTGAGGAGGCAGAGGGTGAATTTGTCCCCTGATGATTCACATGGCCCACAGCTTCTTCAATTCTGTGAAGTGATAAGATAGCAGTTTCCCCTACCAGTTTCTTGACTTGCCATCCTGTAATTTGAATGGGCCCAAGTGCTAATATGTGAATTAGACAAAAGAGTAAAATTAAGGCTCATTTTCATGTTGTGGCCATGTAACTTGGGGATTTATAACTAAAGACATTTTATTGTTGAATGAGATAATATATGGAAAATGCAATGTAAACTTCTTTGTGATACTATTATTCTTTTAAATTACTGTAAAAAAACCAGTGAAAAGAAGCTTTATCATCTTGGGATTATGAAAATAGAAATATTCCTTTTTATTCTGTTAGTTTTTATTGAAGAATTAAGTGGTATTTAAAAAAATATTTTTACAAGTGACTTTTAAGAAAAGTAAGCTAAGTACCTGTAAACTATTTCACTTGACATTTTAATATTTGAAGACTGGGCCAGATTATCACCTACACTACATATTACAAATTTTCTAGAAATTACTATGTAACTGGCAGAGACATTTGGCTTGAATTACCATGATATATCTCACACTGTTGAAGACATACATATATTGATAAAAATTGTAAAATATTTCAATATGCAAAAAAAGAAAATGGTAAAATATTTATACAGTTTAATCCTATTAACTTAGTGCTCCAAATCCCATCCTTTACTATCCCTCTCTGTAGGTAAATTTGATTTTTACTGTGTCACTGGTTGTGTTCCCCAGGAAGCAGGCTCTGAGTCTCTGAGATTTATATGTGGAGGTTTCTTGTTGGGTGCTCTCAGGAGACACACCTGTGAAAGTGGAATTGAGTGAAGCTGGAAGATGATGAACTGCAATGAGTCACAATAGACAATGCAACTGACCCTGAGGCTGGGGTGTGCTGCATGTGTGCTAAGTCACTTCATTTGTGTCCGACTCTTTGCAACACAATGGACTATAGCCTTCCAGGCACCTCTGTCCAAGGAATTCTCCAGGTAGGAATACTGGAGTGGGTTGTCATACCCTCCTCCAGGGGATCTTCCCCACCCAGGTATCAAACCTCCTGGGTTCTTACTGAGGTTTTGCCTTGGCAGGCAGATTCTTTACCACTCCTGAGGTTCTTGCCTTGGCAGACAGATTCTTTACCACTGAGCCACCTCCTAATGGTGTCTCATTGTGGTTTTAATGGACAATTTCATAATGTTTAATGATACTGATCATCATTTCATGTGTTTGACATTTATATTTTCTTTTCTGAAGTATCTGTTCATGTTAAAAAAAATTTTTTTTTGTTGTTCAGTCTCTCAGTTGTGTCCAACTCTTTGCGACCCCATGGACTGCAGCATGCCAGGCTTCCCTGTCTTTCACCATCTCCCTGAGTGAGTGAGTGAAAGTCGCTCAGTTGTGTACAGCTCTTTGCTACTTCATGGACTGTGTAGTCCATGAATATTAGTCTATGAATTCTCCAGGCCAGAATACTGAAGTGGGTAGCCTTTCCCTTCTCCAGGGGATCTTCCCAACCCCGGGATCAAACCCAGATCTCCCACATTGCAGGTGGATTCTTTGCCAGCTGAGCCACCAGGGAAGTCCAAGAATACTGGAGTGGGTAGGCCTATCCCTTCTCCAGCAGGTCTTCCTGACCCAGGAATCGAACAGGGGTCTCCTGCATTGCAGCAGATTCTTTACCAGCTGAGCTACCAGGGCAGCCCTAAAAATGAAAGTGAAAGTCACTCAGTTGTGTTCAACTCTTTGTGACTGCATGGACTATACAGTCCATGGAATTCTCCAGGCAAGAATACTGAAGTGGGTAGCCTTTCCCTTCTCCAGGGGATCTTCCCAACCCAGGGATCGAACACATGTTTTTCACATTGCAGGCAGATTCTTTACCAGCTGAGCCACTGAGCTTGCTGAAAATCATGTCCATTGGGTTGGTGATGCCATCCAACCATCTGGTCCTCTGTCATCCCTTTCTCCTTCTGTCTTTAGTCTTTCTCCACATTAGGGTCTTTTCTAATGAGTTGGCTTTTCACATCAGGTGGCCAGAGTATTGGAGCTTCAGCTTCAGCATCAGTCCTTCCAAAGAATATTCGGGGTTGATTTCCTTTAGGATCGACTGGTTTGATCTCCTTTGGTCCAAGGAACCCTTAAGAGTCTTCAACAACACAGTTCAAAAGCATCAATTCTTCGGTATTCAGCCTTCTTTATGGTCCAATTCTCACATCCATACATGACTACTGGAGAAACTGCAACTTTGACTATACGGACCTTTGTCAGCAAAATGATGTCTCTGCTTTTTAATATACAGTCTAGGTTTTTCATAGCTTTTCTTCCAAGGAGCAAAAGTCTTTTAATTTTATGGCTGCAGTCATCATCTGTAGTTATTTTAGAGCCCAAGAAAATAAAGTCTGTCACTGTTTGCTTTGTTTCCCCATTAACCTAAAAATTTAGATCAATTGTTTTCTTATTGCTGAGTTTTGTGAGTTCTTTGTATATTCTAGAGACAAATCTTTTGTAGATATGTGATTTACAAAAAAATTTTCATCTATAGCTTGTTTTCTCTTTATGATTTCCTTCATAGAACAACACATTTTAATTTTAATGAAGTCCAATTTATGATACTTTTGCTTTTATGAACTAGTCTTTTGGTGTTGTTGAAGCCACCAAATTATGGTGTATTTGTTATGGCAGCCCAGATTGATTAAGATGGTCACATAATCTATAGAATAAGCAGACAGAAAAGCAGCGAAGTTTGAATACTACCAACCAATCTGACCTAATTGACCTTTGTAGAACACTACTCAGCAACAGTGGAATACACACTCTTTTCAACTGTCTATTAAATATTCACCGAGATAGACCACATTCTTAAATTTCAAAGAATTGAACTTATTCAAATTCTGTTTGTGACTGTAATAGAATTAAACCAGAAGACAATGAAAGAAGGATACTGAAAAAATTTGTGAATATTTGGAAATGAAATAGCACACCACTTAGTAATCCAGGGGTCAAAGAGAAGTCTCAAGAGGAATTAGAAAATATTTTGAACTGAATGAATTAGGAAAAAGCTACATGTCAGTAAATTTCTGGGATATAACTATAGCATGCTTAGAGGGAAATTTATGGTATTAAATATATACGTTTGAAAAGAAAAGTGTCAGATTAGTGATATAAACATCTACTTAAGAAGTTAGGAAAAAAATAGCAAACTAAACCCAAAGATAGCAGAAAGAAGGAAGCACAGATAAGAGAAAAAAAGTCAGTTAAATTGAGAATAGAAAAACGAAAGAGGAAATCAATGAAACCAAAGCTGTTTCTTAAAAAAAAAAAAAAAAAATTAAAACTTGATCAGTCTGGTTAAGACTCTAACCAGGCTGATCAAAAAAAGTGAATACATAAATTACCAATATCAGGAATGAAAGAGGGGTTATCATTGCCCTCGTAGGGGCATGCATATTCAGAATTGTTGGGTCTTCTTGGTGGATTGGCTCTTTTATCAGTATATAAATTTCTTCTTTGTCTCTGGCAATTTTCCTTGTTCTAATATCTGCTTTGTCTTATATTAATATATTCATGCCAATTTAAAAAAAATAGTATTTGCGTGGCATATCCTGTTCCATCTTATTATTTTTCAACTTATTTTTTATCATTAGGTTCAGATGGATTTTTTAAAAGAATATAGTTTAATCTTTAAAAGCAACCAATTTGACAATCTCTGTCCTTTAACTAATATGTTTAGAACATTGACCTTTAGTGTATTTGGATATGGTTGGATTTAGGCTTATTATTGTATTCATTTTCTTTTCATCCTTTTTGTTTTTCATATCTTTGCTTTTGGCTTCTTGTCTTCTGTTGATTTATTTGAATACTTAGAATTCTCCATTTATCTGTAGTGCTTTTCAATATGTCTCTTTGTACAGTGTTTCTCTTAGTGGTTGCTCGAGGGATTAAAATATACATATCAAACTTTGCACAATGTATTTAGAATTAATATTTTACCATTTCAGATAAAATTAAGAGACTATAGGTCCCTTTACCTTTACTCATTTTGATGTAGTTGTCATATGAATTACATTTACCTACATTGAAATTCCATCAGTGTTATAGTTTTTTCTTTCAGCAATCATATTACAACAACAAACTTTAGAGGGAAACCAGTCTATTTTACTTACTCAAATAGTTACAATTTCTGTTGCTCTTTCTTTATTCCTGATCTTCCAAGTTTCCTTCTGTTACTGCCTCCATTCTAATTGAAGAATTTTCTTTAGCATTTCTTTGCAAGTATGTATGCTAGTGACAGATTTTCTTAGTTTTCCTTCTTTATCTAAAAATGTCTTTATTTCATCTTCATTCTGATGGATTTTTTTCTTTTTTAAAAAAATTTTAATAATTGAAGAATAGTTGATTTACAATACTGTGTTGTTTTCAACAAAGTGATTTAGAATATAGATACATATGTGTATAAAAAATATATATTCTTTTTCAGATTCTTTTCATTATAGGCTATTACAAGATGTTGAATACAGTTTCCTGTGTTATACAGTAGTCTTGTTGTTTATATATTTTGTATATAGTAGTGTGTATCTGTTAATCCCAAACTCTTAATTTACCTGTCCCATCCCCATTTCCTCTTTGCTAAACATGTTTGTTTTCTGTGTCTGAGTCTGTTTCTGCTTTGTAAATACGTTCATTTATATCATTTTAAAAATTGCAGATATAAGCAATATCATGTAATATTTGTCTATCTCTATCTGACTTAGTTCACTTAGTATGATAATCTCTGGGTCCATCCATGGCAGTATTTTGTTCTTTTTTTATGGCTGAGTAATATTCCATTGTGTTTATATACCACATCTTTATCCACATACCTGTTGCTTCCATGTCTTAGCTATTGTAAATAGTGCTTCTGTGAACATTGGCATGCATGTATTTTTTGAATTATAGTTTTATCTGGATATATGCCTAGGAGTGGGATTGCTCAATATTGGTAACTCACGTTTTTTTAAGGAATCTGCATAAATTTCTCCGTAGTGGTTGTACCAATTTACATTCCCACCAACAGTGTAGGAGGTTCCCTTTTCTTCTCCAGCATTTGTTATTTGTAGACTTTTTAATGATGGCCATTTGACTGGTATGAGGCAATGCTTCATTTCTGTTTTGATTTGCTTTTCTCTAATAATTAGTGATGTTGAGTATCTTTTCATGTACCTGTTGGTTGTCTGTATGTTATCTTTGGAGAAATATCTATTTCTGTCTTCTGCCCATTTTTTGATTGGGTTGTTTGTTTGTTTGTTACCTGCAGAGTTGTCTGAGCTGTTTGTATATTTTAGAAATTATGATCTTGTAGATGGCATCATATTTTCTCCCAGGCTGTAGTCTGTCTTTTCATTTTGTCTATGTTTATCTTTGCTGTGCAAAAGCTAATACATTTTTATTAGGTTCCATTTGTTTATTTTTGCTTTTATTTGTTTTACTTTGGGAGACTGGTTTAAGAAAACATTGATATGTCAGAGAGTGTTTTGCCTGAGTTCTCTTCTAGGAATTTTATGGTGTCATGTCTTATTTTTAAGTCTTTAGACATTTTGAGTTTATTTGTGTGTATGGTGTAAGGGTGTGTTCTAAGGTCATTAATTTACATGCAGCTGTCTAACTTGGTAACACCACTTGCTGAAGAGTCTGCCTTTTCTCCATTGTATATTCTTACTTTCTTTGTTGAAGATTAGTTGGCTGTAGGTATGTGGGTTTATTTCTGGGCTCCCTATTTTGTTCTGTTGATCCCCATGTCTGTTTTTGTGCCAATACCATGCTCTTTTGATACTACTGTAGCCTTGTAGTATTGTTTGAAGTCTGGAAGAGTTATGCCTCCAGCTTTGCTCTTTTTCTTCAAGATTGTTTTGGCAATTCTGGGACTTTTGTAGTTCTCTATAAACTTTAGGATTATTTGTTCTACTTCTGTGAGAAATATCATGGGCAATTTGATAGTGAAAGTGAAAGTCACTCAGTCATGTCTGACTCTTGGAGACCCCATGGACTGTATAATTCATGAATTCTCCAGGCCAGAATACTGGAGTGGGTAGCCTTTCCTTTCTCCAGGGATCTTCCCAACGCAGGGATCAAACCCAGGTCTCCTACATTGCAGGCGGATTCTTTATCAGCTGAACCAAAGGGAATATAAGGATTGCATTAAATCCGTAGATTGCTTTGTGTAGCATGGCCATTTTGACAGTACTAATTCTTCCAGTCTTAGGAGCATAGATATCTTTCTATTTCTTTGAATCATCTTCAGTTTCATTTATCAGCATTTTATAGTTTTCAGTGTCTAAGTCTTTCACCTCCTTAGTTACTTTTATTAAGGTAACCAAGGTATTTTTTTTTTAATGTGATTTTAAACAGGACTTTTTTTTTTACTTTGTCTTTTTGATATTTCATTGCTAGCATAAAGAAATGCAATAGATTTCTGTATGTGAATCTTGTATCCTGATACTTTTCAGAATTTATCAGTTCTAATAGCTTTTGTTGGAGAAGGCAATGGCACCCCACTCCAGTACTCTTGCCTGGAAAATCGCATGGATGGAGGAGCCTGGTAGGCTGCAGTCCATGGGGTCACTAAGAGTCGGACACAACTGAGCGACTTCACTTTCTCTTTTCACTTTCATGCATTGGAGAAGGAAATGGCAACCCACTCCAGTGTTCTTGCCAGGAGAATCCCAGGGACGGGGAAGGCTGGTGGGCTGCCGTCTATGGGGTTACAGAGAGTCGGACACGACTGAAGTGACTTAGCATAGCATAGCAATAGCTTTTGTGTGGAGTCTTTAGGGTTTCCTATGTATAGTATTGGGGCTTCTCTGGTGGCTCAGTGGTAAAGAATTTGCCTGCTAATGCAGGAGACACTGATTTGATTCCTGAGTTGGGAAGATCTCCTGGAGAAGGAAATGGCAACCTACTCCAGTATTCTTGCCTGGAAAACCCCATGGACAGAGGAGCCTGGTGGGCTATAGTCCATGGGGTCGCAAAGAGTCCAACATGATTTTGCGACTGAAGAACAACAACAATATATAGTATCATGCCATCTGCATATAAAGACAATTTAATCTCCTCTCTTCCAATTTGGATATTTTTCACTTGATTTTCTTGTCTGGTTGCTATGGCTAGGACTTCCAATACTATGTTGAATAGAAGTGGTGAGAGTGGGAATCCTTGTATTGTTCCAGAATTTAGTGGGAATGTTTGTAGCTTTTCAGTGGTATTATGTTGGCTATAGGTTTGTCGTAAATGCCAGCCTAGCTGATGGATATTTTGATAGAGAATTAAGTTGACAGTTCTTTTCTTTCAACACTTAAAAAATGTCATTCAGGTGCAGGAATGTGGCTAGAGGCCCCCACTGTGTGTGCTTATGAAGGAGCGTATCAGTCCCGGCCAGGCCAAGTGCTGCCCAGGTGAGAGCAGTGGAGAGCTCAATGGCTATGGTCATGGCTCTGGTAGTGGGCAGCTGAGATTAGGAGGAAGGAGATGCTGGCTTTGCAGTGGGCCTTGGCTGAGGTACCCAGAAGGGGTTTGGGGGAAGGTTGCTGACTTTGTCTTCAGCTGGGGCAGGATGGTGAATCTGGAGCATAGGTTCTGTGATGAGTGGTGATGTAGCAGATTCCACAGATGCTTTCAGTGCTCTCAAATAGGGGAAGACAGGAAATGATTGAAATGGCCTAGATTTCAGCAGGCAGGTACCAAAGCAGTTGAAAGGTGTATGCGGGAGCCTGAGAGACAGAGCTGGATCGGAGTCATGGCTTTTGTGTATGACCTTAGTGAGCTTTCAAAGACTTTGCTCCAGAATTAAATATATCTACCAAACACAGACAGAGCTAATAGAAAATGGACCTTGAAGTATCCTCTTAGCTGAAAAGAGGGCCCAGAAGGGGCCAGTCCATACATATCCACTTCCTTCTAAACCTGTGATTCTCAGCCTTATCATAGGATTCTGTAAAGCTCTTTAATATCCTAGAATGCAATTTACAGAAAACATAAATAAAAGCACTCTAGTTTGAATAAAAGGAGATTGAAAAATAATTTGAAATAAAATAATATGTATTTCAAAAAATATAATTCCACTGTTTTCTGGACTCTATTTTGTTTTTGTCCCCCTATTTTTAAAATTGAAGTTAGTTTCAAACATACAGCAAAATGATTCAGTTATGTAAGTATGGACTCTATAGTTTCTGCAATAATGAAAATCCCACTTCACTTTTCTCCAGCCTCCACTGTGTAATGTGATTTCCCCTGGCTACTTTCAAGATTTAAAAAGTTTTATCTCTGGTATTCAGCATTTTCATTATGATGTGTCTGAATGTGGTTTTCTTTAAGTTTATCCTTTTTGGTTCACTGAGGTTCCTGAATCTGTAAATTTAAGCCTTTCATCAAATTTGGGGCTTTTTTAGTCTTTATTTATTTTTTTATAGCATTTAATTTTTCTTTCCTTCTGGGATTCCAATGCGATAAGACCTTTTGATATTGTTCCAATGTTCTCTGAGGATTTGTTTATTTTTATACTTTTCCCCTGTTGTTCAGACTGGATAATTTTTACTGATCTGTTTTCAAGTTCACTGACACTGTCTTCTTTCATCTCCATTCTACTTCTGAATCTTTCTGATGAATTTTAAAATTTCTGTTCCTATGTTTTTCAGCTATAGAATTTTCTTATTGTGTAGCTTCTGTTCCTTTCATGAGAATGTCTGTCATTCCATTTGTTTCTAGATTGTTTGTCCTTACTTCATGTGGCATGGTTATGGTAGATACCATCATTTTTTTTTCTTCTTTGTTTGATAATTCATTTGGGAGTCATTTCAGTGGTGGTATCTGTTGATTTAAAAAGTTTGTCTCCGGTGTTCAGCATTTGCATTATGATATGTCTGAAAAGATAATGTAATAGTATGATAGTCTGCACCTGTAACGTATTATTGTCACTTGATCCTGTGGTCTTTATCCTTTCAGTGGCAGAGCACAGTCATTCATTAAGCATGGACTCTGGAGTCAGACTGCATTGTTAAAATCTAGCTCTTCCACTTTCTTGTAGTGGTTTTGGGCAAGTTAGTTAATCTTTCTTACCTTTCTATTTGTGAAATGAGAATACGAATCGTACTTACTTCACATGAGGGTGGTGAGAGTTGACTGAATAACCCTACAGCTTAGAATAGTACATGGCATAAAGAAAAATGCTTTGTAAATGGGAGTTATTTTAATAGGTATTATCACTAAATGTATTAATTATTATCATTTAATAATTATGTTAGTAGTTATTAGTAAATAATATATTAAATGCTTTAAAATATAATGTTTAAATATTACCATACCTATTAAATATGTTAAAATATTAATATCTAATAATAAACATATAAACATAGTAAAGTTATTAAATATATTTTATAAAATATATCAATCATATTAGTCACCACTTTAAATAATAAAAGTATTATTAATAGTGGCAACACAATAACAATGCATCTTTTATGTGGTGTAGAATCACAACCCCTTCCTCCTACCTCACTTTCTCTCTACCCACTCTTCATATCTTAGAGCCTATCCATTCTTCTCCAGGGATCAATTAAAAATATAATGATTTTTAATAAATTATTCTCTGTTTCTACCTACCCTCTGAAATTTCATGAGTTTACTTATATTTCTTTTAATGGCATTTGTAACTCCTCCCTCTTTGTCTCCTGGTGAAAAAGGTCATATCTTGAACTGCATATGGTAGAAATTCAGTATCTGTTGACTGGATACATGAATTAAGAGCATTAATAGAATTTAGGCAGCATATTAAAAAGCAGAAACATTACTTTGCCAAGAAAGGTCCATCTAGTCAAGGTTATGGTTTTTCCACTGGTCATGAATGGATATGAGAGTTGGACTAAAAAGAAGCTGAGCGCAGAAGAATTGATGCTTTTCAACTGTGGTGTTGGAGAAGATTCTTGAGAGTCCCTTGGACTGCAAGGAGATCCAACCAGTCCATCCTAAAGGAGATCAGTCCTGAGTATTCATTGGAAGGACTGATGCTGAAGCTGAAACTCCAGTACTTTGGCCACCTGATGCGAAGAGCTGACTCATTTGAAAAGACCCTGATGCTGGGAAAGATTGAAGGCAGGAGGAGAAGGGAACGGCAGAAGATGAGATGGTTGGATGGCATCACCGACACAATGGACGTGGGTTTGGGTGGACTCTGGGAGTTGGTGATGGACAGGGAGGCCTGGCGTGCTGAAATTCATGGGGTCGCAAAGAGTTGGACATGACTGAGTGACTAGACTGAACTGAACTGAATCTATTCCATTGCCTTACTCAGTTTCGCACTAGTGACAGAGTGTTATTCTATTTTTTTTTAAATTTTATTTTATTTTTAAACTTTACATAATTGTATTAGTTTTGCCAAATATCAAAATGAATCCACCACAGGTATACATGTGTTCCCCATCCTGAACCCTCCTCCCTCCTCCCCAGAGTGTTATTCTAATTCACAATAGGAGCTCCGAAAATAAAGATATCATCTACACAAAACAGCTTAATTCTTCTTTCTTTTAATTTATTTTTTATTTGTTTTTAATTTTTATTGGAGTATAATTATAATGTTGTTAGTTTCTACTGTATAACAAAGTGAATCAGCTATATGTATACAAATATCCCCTCCCTCTTGAACCTCCCTCCCACCCTTTCCCCTCCAACAGCTTAATTTTTCAGTTTTTCTTATTAAAAATCTATGTTCAGGGGGAACCTCTGATTTTTTTTCTTGGACAAAATAATAGTGTTGTAGAGAGTAGCCAGGGGGAGTTGGAATGGTTTGAAAGCCTGATAATGTGAAGTGGGGGCAATGTTACTTTAAATTCTGTAGGTGGGAAAGTTATCTGTATATTTAAAAATTATTTTGGAACTCTTTTAAAGTGTGATTTAAAATTTTAGTGTAATCTACAAATTACATTTTAAAAAAAGACACGCATCCCTTTGGATTGGAAGTAGACTTTGTTTTGTACATGGTGGAGAATGGTTTTGAGCCTTGCATTTTGGTGCTCAGAAAATGCTAATTTTCTGGTTGGACACAGAAACATCAGGTACTTTACCTCAAGATGTCAAGATGAGATGATGTTTTTCCCTCACTTCAAGAGTATAGGAATGAGTAACATGTATATAGCTCTTAGAGTATGTTAATGGTGTGCTTTTTGTTACCCAGAACACGTGGTTTTTCTCTTGTACAATGCAAGATAGTTGTAATTATCATAATACCTAGTCAGTTAGCTATTCTGTGAGACTATGTTTATGCAGAGTGTAGAGAGAACTTTATTTACAAACTTAATTCTCAAGAAAAAAGACAAAAGCAAAAAGCAAAGCCAGCACATCATCTAATTCTCAATGTAAAATAATGCAGAAGTGTGGAAGATGAACATCTGATTTGTCACATCTGATACACTAATGTTTTATCCAAAAGGAAGAACACATTGTAACTTGCTCAGTCATCTGCATAAACACCACCTGGCCCTTTACAGGCACCTACTCAAGTAACAGGAGTCACCGAATGGCAGCTCTCCTCATAGCCCTTCCACTGGTAAAAATAGAAAAATCCCTTTTCTTTCCTTATAAACAAAGCATTTATATATCAAAGTAGCAGCATGTAACTCATTTTTTTTTTTCTACAGCGTAAGATCTAGGTGATTAAAGTGAAGTCACTGGAAGTTTCCATATTAGGGAATATATGATCACAAATTGCCTAGTTTTTGAACAGCTAAAAAGATTCGTTATCTTTTATAAAGAGGGTAGATCAAAACAAACCTTATGTGATAAGGTATTTATTGCAACATGAAGCCACTTCACCCCTGAGTATATCACTTAGTAAGTCTTGCATTGGAATAGCTATAGTTTTTAGTGTAAAATATTTTGTCAGAGATTGGAGATTCCCCCCCCTCTGAACTGACACGTTCTGGTTGTATGCCTCAGTGAGCATACCTTTGTGCTACATTACACACATGGAGGTAGCATCACATTTTCCAGTTGTACTAATACAAAAATGAGGAAACTGGATCACTAAAGTGTATTATACCAGTCTTACATGTTTTCAAAGGAAAGGAAGTGGGAGGGTGAATGACTGTAATAGGTTGTCATAAAATAAAAGGTTTGGAAAACAAAATCTCACTTGCTTTTAGATTTTATTTATTTAAATAAACTTTTACTTTAAAATTGATTTAGATTTACACAGGCAATACAGAGAGTTCTCATATACCTCACACCTATTAATAGTGTAGTTCATTATTAGCATCTTGTGTTAGGATGGTGTTTGACACAATTAATGAGCCAATATTGATACACATCAGTACTGACTAAAGTCCATACTTTATTCAAATTTACTTACATTTTACCTAATATCTTTTCTTATGTTTAGTTATTATATCTTCTCAGATTCCTCCTTACTATGATGGTTTCTCAAACTTTCCTTGTTTTTGATGTCCTTGACAGTTATGAGGAGTGCTGGTCAGGTATCTTGTAGGATGTCACTTAGATAGAATTTGTCTGATTAATATCTTGCAACTAAACTGAGCAGTACTGGTGCAAATATAGAAATATAGGTCAATGTAACATGCCTTTACATTTTAGATTCAAGTTGCTAACTAGAGGGTGTCAATTACCTTGTTTTCCCTATTGAGAAAATCCTGCCAGTCTCAGTATTTTTGTGAATAGAGGACAGTTGAGTAAGTTAGTCTCCTGGGTATACCAGATTGTCATTTTACTATTTTAAAAAGGAGATAGTGTTCAAGAGTCATTGAATTCTGACTTTGACCATTCATTTATTGACTCCCTGTGGGACATCAGTGGACTCAAAAAATTCCTACCTTTAAGTATATCTTCCAGTCATCTGTCACCCTAAAATTTTTCCTGGGGCCACCTGAGAAGTGAGTCTGCAGCTCTTTTGTAATGGGTTTCTGGATCACGTGCCCGGAGTTAGTGCTTGTATTAATAGCCTCCTTGTGCATTTTTTTTTTTGGTGGTGGAAGTGGTTGGACCCTCCCTGTTTTTGGATTTAATGCCTTGTGATATTATGCAGTGTAATTGTCCAGGCAATCTATGTCAACGCAAGGCGAATGTTTAATTTTGTTTACATTGTTCAAGTGCATCTTTCATTTGGCATAGAACCTTGCCATAATCGTGTTCCCTGATTCATGTTGGGAAGTGTGGCTGGATTAGGGAGGGAGAAGGATCTTAGTCTTTTTCCAATTTCTGCTGCAGGCTGGACAGTAATTCATTCATTTGTCCTACTAAAAAGTTTAAAGTTCCTACTATGCGAGAGTGTTGGGGAGAGAATAATGAAGAGTAGACATGGTCCCTGCTGTCATGCTTTATGCTTTATAGTCTAATAAGTTTGAACAAATATTCATGATTCTAGAAATAACTGGTAAGGTTTCTGCTTCAGGGTCAGGGGCAGGGTATTATGAAATTAATGTGAAATTGCATTAAAAAGTACGTAATATATTGATCGGAGAAGGCAATGGCACCCCACTCCAGTACTCTTGCCTGGAAAATCCCATGGATGGAGGAGCCTGGTAGGCTGCAGTCCATGGGGTCGCTAAGGGTTGGACACGACTGAGTGACTTCCCTTTCACTTTTCACTTTCATGCTTTGGAGAAGGAAATGGCAACCCACTCCAATGTTCTTGCCTGGAGAATCCCAGGGACGGGGGAGCCTGGTGGGCTGCCGTCTATGGGGTCACACAGAGTCGGACACGACTGAAGTGACTTAGCAGCAATATATTGATACACTAAGCATTATGTTACATGTCATCTCATGTTAATCAATCTGTATTTTAACTTGCAAGCTTACAAATTAGGTACTATTCATCTAATTTTTCAGATAAGGAAATTGTTAGACGAGTCCCATAACTTTCCCAGTTGTTTGACAATTACCTAGGTCTGTCTGACAGTAAAGTCTAATTGCTGAGTACTTGTACTGGTATCATGAACTAAACAATCTACCTCTGCAAAGTGAATCTAAATTTATGTTATTTAGGTGAGTAAATCAAAAGTATTATTTACTTAAAAAATTTTTATGTATTCATTTTTATTATTATTATTATTTTTTTGAGTGCACTGGGTCTTCATTGCAGCCTGCGTGCTCTCTGTTGCAGGTTTTTCTCTAGTTGCAGTGTGCGCCACCTCCTGTTGTGGTGTGCGGGCTCTAGGGCCCGCAGGCTTCGGAGTTGCAGGGTGAGGGCTTCTCTAGTTGTGGCACATGGGCTGAGTTCCCCTGTGGCGTGTGGGATCTCAGTTTCCTGAGCAGGGATCAAACTGGTGTCCCTGACATTGAAAGGTGAATTCTTAACCACTGGACCATCAGAGAAGTCCCCAAAAGTAGTATTTACTTTTGACCGTGACCGAAGGTTGTAAACTCAAACATCTACAGAGAAACCTGGCAGGTAGGTCTCATAATATGGTGAAGCAAGAGGGAGTGGTGAGGACTTCTAGTAACTTTAAACTTACATCCTTTGTTTGAATCTTCCTGGTGATTGCTTCTGTGTGGGGCCCAGGGATTGTGTCATTGCTAGACTATATTGCACCGTTGTGCAAATTAGAAGATGATCCTCCTTCCTTTTAGTGGATATATGCCTGGCATGGCAAGTGAGTGCATATTGTGTATCAGCCCCAGTTACCATTTAGGCTGATTCTCTGTGCAAGGCATAGCCGATAGAGTCTTTTTTAAAGAGAAGCTGAGTATCTGGATTTTTAAAGCGACATTTCTTGATTTTGGGGTGCTTCCCTGGTGGCCCAGCTGGTAAAGAATCCGCCTGCAATGTGAGAGACCTGGGTTCAATCCCTGGGTTGGGAAGATCTCCTGGAGAAGGGAACGGCTACCCACTCCAGTATTCTGGCCTGGAGAATTCCATGGACTATATAGTCCATGGGGTCGCAAGGAGTTGGACATGATTGAGCGACTTTCACGTTCACTTTTCTTGATTTTTAAGTGTTGGCAGTGAATTTAGAGTTTTAGAAAACTACTCTGTGTGTCAAATAAAACTCACCTATATGTTGAATTTTGTCTGCTGGCTATCATTTGAAACTTCTGAATTATAGGCTAAGGCTCAGAAGTGAAAAGTGATTGTTTTTATTTATTTGGTCATTATGTTCATTAAAAGTCTGGAGACAAAAGTTTTCAATTTTGATCTGATGCAAGAAGCAAGAAGCTTTTCAAGTATCTGAACCTAAAGGCGAATGTGGAGAGAAATCATCTTTGTTTCTGAGAAAGCTGTACTAGCATGAAAACTTCTCAAGTGTTTTGTTATTTGATAATCACTTATCTCTAACATGAATACTTAGAAGTTGAATTTACCAAGGTTAATTGTGAAAAGTAAGTAGAACTTGTATAAGTCTCAGATTACCTTGAACTTTTCTTTTAGAGGTAGACTATTAGTCATGGCCTCTGAGAATATTTTAATATTTAATGATGCTAAGAAGTTGAGCTAAGAATCACACCAGGGAAAATTTGCATTATCTCACATAAAAGAATTTGCCTCCAGTCATGGATTTAGATTGTCCCTAAATAATTTTCCCATAGTCTAAGGTACTTATTGTTTATTTTAAGTTTTGTCTTTTTAGTGACTCATTCTTTTATGTTATTTTATTTAAGCAAATAAAACCAAACCATGCCTTACTCGGGGCAATGGAAGATATGAATCACAGTGAAAAGGGATAGGTACCAAAAGTATACCCAACAACCTTTGTGCCTTCTGAGCTGGTTTGGTTTAGTTTAGTTCAGTCGCTCAGTCGTGTCTGATTCTTTGCGACCCCATGGACTGCAGCATGCCGGGCTTCCCTGTCCGTCACCAACTTCCAGAGCTTGCTCAAACTCAAGTCCATTGAGTCGGTGATGCCATCCAACCATATCATCCTCTGTCATCCCTTTCTCCTCCTGCCTTCAATTTTTCCCAGCATCAGGGTCTTTCCCAATGAGTCAGTTCTTTGCATCAGGTGGCCAAAGTACTGGAGTTTCTGCTTCAGCATCAGTCCTTCCAATGAATATTCAGGACTGATTTCCTTTAGGATTGACTGGTTTGATCTCCTTGTAGTCCAAGGGACTCTCAAGAGTCTTCTCCAACACCACAGTTCAAAAGCATCAATTGTTCAGCACACTCCACTTTCTTTATAGTCCAACTCTCACATCCATACATGACTACTAGAAAAACTATAGCTTTGACAAGATGGACTTTCGTTGGCAAAGTAATGTCTCTACTTTTTAATATGCTGTCTAGGTTGGTCATAGCTTTTCTTCCAAGGAGCAAGAGTCTTTTAATTTCATTTCTGAGCTGGTACTTCAGGGAAATCTTATCTTGAGAAATGATGGGAAGTTGTCCCCTGGTATCTCAGCTGATAAAGAATCCACCTGGAATGCAGGAGAACTGGGCTTGATCCCTGGGTTGCGAAGATCCCCTGCAGAAGGGAACGCTACCCACTCCAGCATCTTGGCCTGGAGAATTCCATGAACTGTATAGTCCATGAGATCTCAAAGAGTTAGGCAGGACTGAGTGACTTTCACTTTCACTGCCCAGAGATGGAGAGAACAAATTGATACATTTTATACAGATGGGAATAAAATTCCAGGTCCATGTGAGTGGTTACTAATGACCTCTTTTGATGAAATGTAGTTCTTCTCAGAGACTAGAATTATTTGGTGCTTCTGTAGTCTCACATTACTTCTGTGAAGTTCCATAAACATGAAATCCTTTTTTATCTTCAGGTAAAGTAGAGCATAGGTTATTGCGAACACTGTATTTTACTCCTTCATGCCTGCAAATGAAACTTGTATAACTCTATGCCTAAGCTCTTAATGAACTGAAACTGAAAAACTGCAAAAATTTGAGCTACACTCATGAAATTGCTGGAGAAGGCAATGGCACCCCACTCCAGTACTTTTGCCTGGAAAATCCCATGGATGGAGGAGCCTGGTAGGCTGCAGTCCATGGGGTCACTTCACCTTCATGCATTGGAGAAGGAAATGGCAACCCACTCCAGTGTTCTTGCCTTGAGAATTCCAGGGACAGGGGAGCCTGGTGGGCTGCTGTCTATGGGGTCACACAGAGTTGGACACGACTGAAGCGACTTAGCAGCAGTAGCAGCAGCATGAAATTGCCGTAAATATATCTAGTTGTATCGACACTAATGCATTCTGGAGAAGGGTCATTTTTGTTTAGAAGGAATCCTAGAATTAATCTTGATTGGATTCCCAAAACCTGACACTAAAGTGAATAGGTTTCACCAGAAAATAAGTAGGAGCTACCAAGTAAGTACATAGTTATTGATCTTTTTGCCTGTAACATTTAGCTTCTTGATTATTATGACCTCTTAGGACATATTTTTTTTTGTTTAAAAAAAATTATCAGTGAAGTAAGCCTGTTAGGATATTCAGCTTCAGCTTTTCTCCCAATGTTATTTTTGACTAGAACATTAGAAATGGAAGGAATCTTAGTAATTCATTTGATTTCCAAACTGTGGTAATTGGAACCCCACCTTGCTTTGACATGTTTCAGGTTTCTTATGAGAGTTTAATTAAATTTTCATTAAAAAATATGTGGTTAATTCTCAGTTATCTAGGCTATCATAGGCAGTAAGAGGAAGCTGTTATTATAGGACTTGAGAACCCCAGCCACATTTTAGCCAAGGCAGCTTAAATTCATTCATTAATTTATTAAGTAAATATTTATCTAGAACTTATGATATGACTGGATTCCCTGGTGGCTCAGATGGTAAAGAATCTGCCTGCAATGTGGGAGATCTGGGTTCGATCCTTGGGTTGAGAAGATTCCCTGGAGAAGGGAAAGATTACCCAACTCCAGTATTCTGGCCTGGAGAATTCCATGGACAGAGGAGCCTGGCAGGCTATACTCCGTAGGGTCACAAAGAGTTGGATGCAACTGAGCGACTTTCACTTTACTTTATGAGATGGCCAGGTACTATTTCAGGTGCTGGGAGTAAATTGGTCCAAAAAGTAGACAACGTCTCTGGGCTTCTAGAGCTTTTATTATGTGATAGAGACAGGGCAGGGGACAAGGACAGATATCCAGTAAGCATGCTTGAAAAAGAACTAGAAGGCCTGGAGCACCTTCCTACAATGTATGTCTAGTAGTTAAATTCTGGTCACTGTTCTGGAATACAGTGAACAAATAAGAGAAAGCTAAGAGATGAGGTCAGAGAAGTATCAGGGCAAGAACACATAGGTCTTTGTAGGTATGATAAGGAGTTTGGATTTTATTAGAAGTGCAATGGGGGTATGGTATGATCTGATTTGTGATTTTAAAGGATCATTTTGGCTTCTGTGTGGCCAATACCCTACAGTGTGGCCAGAGTGGAAGCAGCAAAGGCTTTTAGGAGACTTAGTTTTCCACCTCTAGGCATGATGCAGTAGGTTGTGTCAAGGCAGTGTTCCTACTGAAAACAATTATAAAAATCTGGATAAATTTCAAAACAATTTAAAAAGCAACAGTGAGCTCTGGGAGGAATGAGGACAAGATGGACTCTAATTTCAGAAAGGAAAGCTGATGATCAGGAGCCATTTCCCTCACTGAGGGCATTTGATGGTTCTGGGCATGGCCTAAGGATCAGAATTTGGCTCAGGCTGAATGAAGGCTGCTTCTAGGAAAATAAAGCTTTTGTGGTTGTGTGGATCCAGAGTGACAAAATTCAAGACTGGAGGGATATTAGATGCATGGCCTGTTTTCCCCATAAGACACCTGCTGAACTTGGAGGCTTCACAGGTGATTAAAAAACTTAAGAGTGAACTATCTTATAGATTTGTGATGCTTAGGAAACAAAGACTCTTCCAGGAAGGAGGCCCCAAAACAAAACAGACAAAGGATGAAATCCCTAGAAGGAGTGGTGAACTGATTCACAGTTACTTTTCATCTGGCTGCTGCTGCTGCTGCTGCTAAGTCGCTTCAGTCGTGTCTGACTCTGTGCGACCCCAGAGACGGCAGCCCACCAGGCTCCCCCGTCCCTGGGATTCTCCAGGCAAGAACACTGGAGTGGGTTGCCATTTCCTTCTCCAATGCATGAAAGTGAAAAGTGAAAGTGAAGTCGCTCAGTTGTGTCCAACTCCTAACGACCCCATGGACTTCAGCCCACCAGGTTCCTCTGTCCATGGGATTTTCCAGATAATCTGGCACACTTAATAAAATCTGGGTGCATCTAGAGGTCAGAAATCTAGACCTGACCTTCTGCAGAGGACCCTTCTTGGGAAGTGAAAAACTAACAGAAATTTTGACTTTTGGGGGCTGGAATAGCAAAATTGGAGACTTAAGGAGACTCAGATACATAACTGATCTTCCCTTGAATACATTTGCCACATTTGAAGCTGTGTGGAGGAGGAAGATAAAGAACTAAGCTGTAAACATCTGAAGGGCAGAAGTGAATTTCCCTTCATCTTTCAGATTTGGGAAGTCAAAGTCCTCCCAGTTTATAGTTAAAAGCCCTAGAGAGCTATTTAGGGTCAAGTATAACTAGATTGAGTTTAACAAAACTATCACAGCCCCAATCCAACTCAATCCCTGACTGATTTGAGAATAATTAGTTCCTCTAATAGTTATTCTTGGGCTTCCCAGGTGTCTCTAGTGATAAAAGAACTTACCTGCCAATGCAGGAGACATAAGAGACATGGATTCAATCCTTGGGTTGGGAAGATCCCCCAAAGGAAGGCATGGCAACCCACAACCATTCCCACTGGGGTGGAGAATCCTGGAAAATCCCATGGATAGGGGAGCCTGGTTGGCTACAGTCCATAGGGTTGCAATGAGTCAGACATAACTGAAGCAACTTAGAACATGTGGACGCAATAGCTGTCCTTTCTATTCTCAAAGAGGAAAGCCTTTCTGGTAGAAGATAACATGTGAAGTCTCTGTCATTTTTGTTAGCCTTCAGAACGGGAGAAAATAATAGCAAATGAAGCAACCAACAAACAACTAATCTCAAAAATATACAAGAAACTCCTACAGCTCAACTCCAGAAAAATAAATGACCCAATCAAAAAATGGGCCAAAGATCTAAATAGACATTTCTCCAAAGAAGACATACAGATGGCTAACAAACACATGAAAAGATGCTCAACATCACTCATTATCAGAGAAATGCAAATCAAAACCACTATGAGGTACCATTTCACACCAGTCAGAATGGCTGTGATCCAAAAGTCTACAAATAATAAATGCTGGAGAGGGTGTGGAGAAAAGGGAACCCTCTTACACTGTTGGTGGGAATGCAAACTAGTACAGCCACTATGGAGAACAGTGTGGAGATTCCTTAAAAAACTGGAAATAGAACTGCCTTATGATCTAGCAATCCCACTGCTGGGCATACACTGAGGAAACCAGAAGGGAAAGAGACACGTGTACCCCAATGTTCATCGCAGCACTGTTTATAATAGCCAGGACATGGAAGCAACCTAGATGTCCATCAGCAGATGAATGGATAAGAAAGCAGTGGTACATATACACAATGGAGTATTACTCAGCCATTAAAAAGAATACATTTGAATCAGTTCTAATGAGGTGGATGAAACTGGAGCCTGTTATACAGAGTGAAGTAAGCCAGAAGGAAAAACACCAATACAGTATACTAACGCATATATATGGAATTTAGAAAGATGGTAACGATAACCCTGTATACGAGACAGCAAAAGAGACACTGACGTATAGAACAGTCTTATGGACTCTGTGGGAGAGGGAGAGGGTGGGAAGATTTGGGAGAATGGCATTGAAACATGTAAAATATCATGTATGAAACGAGATGCCAGTCCAGGTTCAATGCACGATACTGGATGCTTGGGGCTGGTGCACTGGGACGACCCAGAGGGATGGTATGGGGAGGGAGGAGGGAGGAGGGTTCAGGATGGGGAACACATGTATACCTGTGGTGGATTCATTTTGATATTTGGCAAAACTAATACAATTATGTAAAGTTTAAAAATAAAATAAAATTAATTTAAAAAAATTAAAAAAAAAATAAACAGGATATCCTCCAGTTAAAAAAGAAAAAAAAGAAAATACCCAAGCATAAGCACAAAGAGAAAAATAATAGAAAAACAGATAAGAGCAATGTAGAACATTCTGAAAAGGACATGTAATTGAAATTCCATAAGGAGAGGAGAAGAGAATAGACTGTAAGTAATATTCAAAGAGTTAATGGCTAACAATTTTCTAAAGCTATTAAGACATAAATCCATAGATTTATGTGGCATAATGCAATGAAAACAATACCTGTCATTGCATATATAAAACTGCTAAAAAGCTAGTAACTAGAGAAAATCTTAATTCAGCTGGAGAAAGACATAACTTTCACAGGAACATCAGTAAGACCTACATATGACTTGTCAACTGAGACCAAAGAAGTCAGAAGGCAGTGGAATAGCATCTTTAGCATGCAGAAAGAAAAAACTGCAGAAGTCAATACCCAGTGAAAATAAATTTGAGAAATTAGCATGAAATAAAGAAATTTTCAGATAAATAAAATTGGAGGGAATTTTTTTCCCCACCAGGCCTATATTAAAAGAAATAGTTAAGGGAGTTCTTCAGAGAGAAGCATATGAATTCAATAGGGAATGACAGGGGAAATATGTAGGTAAATAGAAATGAATATTGTCTGTATAGAACAATAATAGTAATATCTTTTGGAGTCTTAAACTGATGTTTAATTAGGTGCATGATAAAAATAATGCAAACAGCAAGAGAGGATAAGTAGAATTAAAGTATTCTAGTTTTCTAGTAGTATTGGAAAATAATAAGGTAATAATTTATACTAGAATGTAATAACTCAAGTATTCATGATGTAATCTATGTACTCTGTACAAGAATAATGAAAAAAAAACTAGTATAATAATTATCAGAGGAAAAGATGCAAAATATATGTGATTAATCCAACAAATGAAAGAAAAGAGAATAAAAAGAATATAAAAGAGTAAAATAAAAAACAAATGGTAAAATCGTAGCTATAAACCTACTATATCAATAACTGCATTGTAAGTAAATGAACTAAATACTCCATGCAAAAGAGTGAGGTTGTAAGACTGGATAAAAATACAAACAACTGTGGGCTGATTACAAAGTTTAAAGGATGCAAATATTCAAGGACATAGGGTAAAAGTAAATGGATGAGAAAATATGAGCTTAGGAACACCAAGTGACACTTATTTATATCAAAGTTATATACTTACTGGTATCAGACAAAATAGACCTGTAAACTGAGAAGCATTATAAGAGATCAGAGGGCTATTTCATAATTGTAAGGAAGCAATCCAACAGGAAGCAGGCTATTGCAGTAATCCATGCCGGAGATGATGGTGAACTGGACTGGAAAGACAACTGTAGATGTAAGGAGAAGTAGTCAAATTCTGGATATATATTGTGGGAAGCTACCAATAGGATTGATGTTGTATTTGATATGGGATATGAAAAAAAGAGAAGTATCAAGGAGGATTCCAAGGTTTTTTTCTTGACAAGCTTGTTGAAAGGCTGTGTTGTTTACTGAAATGGGGAGGTTTATTGAGATATGGAGTTAGGAAAGAGAAATAAAACTTTCATTTGGCCAAGTGGAATAGGATTTGGAGAAATAGCAGTAATCCACTTCTGTTCATTCAGTGCAGTGCTAAGGAATTGGGACACACAGAAAAATATCCAAAATCAGATGGTGATTGCAGCCATGAAATTAAAAGACGCTTACTCCTTGGAAGGAAAGCTATAAACAACCTAGACAGAATGTTAAAAAGCAGAGACATTATCTTGTCAACAAAGGTCCATCTAGTCAAGGCTATGGTTTTTCCAGTGGTCATATATGGATGTGAGAGTTGGACTATAAAGAAAGCTGAGCGCAGAAGAATTGATGCTTTTGAACTGTGGTGTTGGAGAAGACTCTTGAGAGTCCCTTGGACTGCAAGGCGATCCAACCAGTCCATTCTAAAGGAGATCAGTCCTGGGTGTTCATTGGAAGGACTGATGCTGAAGCTGAAACTCCAATACTTTGGCCACCTGATGCGAAGAACTGACTCACTGGAAAAGACCCTGATGCTGGGAAAGATTGAGGGCAGGAGGAGAAGGGGATGACAGAGGATGAGATGGTTGGATGGCATCACTGACTCAATGGACATGGGTTTGGGTGGTCTCCGGAAGTTGGTGATGGACAGGGAGGCCTGGCGTGCTGCAGTTCATGGGGTCACAAAGAGTCAGACATGACTGAGCAACTGAACTGAACTTGGACACACAAATCTCTAACATGGTGTAATGCCCTTATTTTTACAGATGAAGATATAGAGGCTTCAAAGCTTACTTAAGCTTTCTTACTTACTTACCACAGCAAATAAATGGCAGAGCCAGAACTAAAATCTAATCTCTTGGACTAAGTCTAGAGTCCAAAACCATACTGTATGCAATTTCTAAAATTGCTTTGTTGAACAGCAGAATATATTTCAAATGCAATAGCAATAGTTATTAAAATGTATTGAGTACATGTACTATATGCTAGGTATTGTGCTAAATACTTGTTACCTTTCTCTTTAAACTTTTTTAAAAGCCCTTATTTTTTTTGTTGTTGTTGTACATTATATTCTTAGTATTTTTTTATCTAGTAAGTTTTTTTGTGTGTGAAGTTGTTTAGTTGAATTTTATTGATTAATAGTTTGGTCTGCATTTAATTTATACTTTTATTTTGGCATTATAGACGTTTAAGAGTTACAAGCTCACATTTATAGTTTTTTTCTTTTAAAAAATTAATTTATTTATTTTAATTGGAAGATAATTACTTTATAATATTGTGGTGGTTTTTGCCATACGTTGACATGAATCAACCATGGGTGTACATATGTCCCCCCATCCTGAACCCCTCCCGCCTCCCTCCCCACTCCATCCCTCTGGGTTGTCCCAGAGCACTGGCTTTGAGTGCCCTGCTTCATGCATCGAACTTGCACTGGTTATCTATTTTATATATGGTAATATACATGTTTCAATGCTATTCTCTCAGATCATCCCACCCTTGCCTTCTCCCACATAGTCCAAAAGTCTGTTCTTTGCATCTGTGTCTCTTTTGCTTTCTTGGATATAGGGTCCTTGTTACTGTCTTTCTAAGTTCCATATATATGTGTTAGTATACTGTATTGGTGTTTCTCTTTCTGACTTACTTCACTCTGTATAACAGGCTCCAGTCCACCTCATTAGAACTGACTCAAATGCATTCTTTTTTTTTTTTATAGATGAGTAATATTCCATTGTGTATAAGTACCACAACTTCCTTATCCATTTGTCTGCTGATGGACATCTAGGTTGCTTCTGTGTTCTAGCTATTGTAAACAGTGCTACAATGAATATTAGGGTACATGTGTCTCTTTCAGTTCTGGTTTCCTCAGTGTGTATGCCCAGCAGTGGGATTGCTGGGTCATATGGCAGTTCTATTTCCAGTTTTTTAAGGAATCTCCACACTGTTTTCCATAGTGGCTGTACTAGTTTGCATCTCATCAACAGTGTAAGAGGGTTCCCTTTTCTCCACACCCTCTCCAACATTTATTTATTGTAGACTTTTTGATGA
Source organism: Bos javanicus (assembly GCF_032452875.1). NCBI lineage: Eukaryota > Metazoa > Chordata > Mammalia > Artiodactyla > Bovidae > Bos > Bos javanicus. The sequence continues at coordinate 52,946,805 of NC_083870.1, forward strand.
CAGGTGTTCTGACTGTCGTGAGATGGTACCTCAAACTCACTGTGGGTTTGATTTGCGTTTTTCTGGTAGTGAGTGATGATGAGCATCTTTTCATGTGTTTTTAGCCATCTGTATGTCTTCTTTGGAGAAATATCTGTTTAGTTCTTTGGCCCGTTTTTTATTGGGTCATTTATTTTTCTGGTATTGAGCTGCATGAGCTGCTTGTATATTTTGGAGATTAATTCCTTGTCAGTCATTTAATTTGCTATTATTTTCTCCCATTCTGAAGGCTGCCTTTTCACCTTGCTTATAGTTTCCTTTGTTGTGCAAAAGCTTTTAAGTTTAATTAGGTCCCATTTGTTTGTTTTTCTTTGAGCCCCCGCTCCTTTTTTGAGGGGGGAAGGCAAGAATACTGGAGTAGGTTGCCATCCCCTTCTCCAGGGGATCTTCCCAACCCAGGGATTGAGTCCAGGTCTCCTGCATTGTAGGCAGACACTTTACTGTCTGAGCCACCAGAGGAACTCCCCAGGTCGGTAGGTACCCAATATGCTACTAGACATCAGTGGAGAAATAACTCCAGAAAGAATGAAGGGATGGAGCCAAAGCAAAAACAATACCCAGTTGTGGATGTGACTGGTGATAAAAGCAAGGTCCAATGCTGTAAAGAGCAATATTGCATAGGAACCTGGAATGTTAGGTCCACGAATCAAGGCAAACTGGAAGTCGTCAAACAGGAGATGGCAAGAGTGAACGTTGACATTCTAAGAATCAACAAACTAAAATGGACTGGAATGGGTGAATTTAATTCAGATGACCATTATATTTACTACTGTGGGCAGGAATCCCTTAGAAGAAATGGAGTAGCCATCATGGTCAACAAAAGAGTCCGAAATGCAGTACTTGGATGCAATCTCAAAAACAACAGAGTGATCTCTGTTCATTTCAAGGCAAACCATTCAATATCACAGTAATCCAAGCCTATGCCCCAACCAGTAATGCTGAAGAAGCTGAAGTTGAATGGTTCTATGAAGACCTACAAGACCTTTTAGAACTAACACCCAAAAAAGATGTCCTTTTCATTAGAGGGGACTGGAATGCAAAAGTAGGAAGTCAAGAAACACCTGATAACAGGCAAATTTGGCCTGGGAATATGGAATGAAGCAGGGCAAAGGCTAATAGAGTTTTGCCAAGAGAATGCACTGGTCATAGCAAACACCCTCTTCCAACAACACAAAAGAAGACTCTACACATGGACATCACCAGATGGTCAACACCAAAATCAAATTGATTATATTCTTTGCAGCCAAAGATGGAGAAGCTCTATACAGTCAGCAAAAACAAGACTGGGAGCTTACTGTGGCTCAGATCATGAACTCTTTATTGCCAAATTCAGACTTAAATTGAAGAAAGTAGGGAAAACCACTAGACCACTCAAGTATGACCTGAATCAAATTCCTTATGATTATACAGTGGAAGTGAGAAATAGATTTAAGGGACTAGATCTGATAGATAGAGTGCCTGATGAACTATGGACAGAGGTTTGTGACATTGTACAGGAGACAGGGATCAAGACCATCTCCAAGAAAAAGAAATGCAAAAAAGCAAAATGGCTGTCTGAGGAGGCCTTACAAATAGCTGTGAAAAGAATAAAAATGAAAAGCACAGGAGAAAAGGAAAGATATAAAGATCTAAATGCAGAGTTCCAAAGAATAGCAAGGAGAGATAAGAAAGGCTTCCTCAGTGATCAGTGCAAAAAAATAGAGGAAAACAACAGAATGGGAAAGACTAGAGATCTCTTCAAGAAAATTGGAGATACCAAGAGAACATTTCATGCAAAGATGGGCTCAATAAAGGACAGAAATGGTATGGACCTAAAATGGTATGGACCTAACAGAAGCATAAGATATTAAAAAGAGGTGGCAAGAATACACAGAACAACTGTACAAAAAAGATCTTCATGACCCAGATAATCATGATGATGTGATCACTCACACAGAGCCAGACATCCTGGACTGTGAAGTCAAGTGGGCCTTAGGAAGCATCACTAAGAACAAAGCTAGTGGAGGTGATGGAATTCCAGTTGAGCTATTTCAAATCATAAAAGATGATGCTGTGAAAGTGCTGATACTCAATATGCCAGCAAACATGTAAAACTCAGCAGTGGCCACAGGACTGGAAAAGGTCAGTTTTCATTCCAATCCCAAAGAAAGGCAATGCCAAAGAATGCTCAAACTCTCGCACAATTGCACTCACCTCACACACTAGTAAAGTAATGCTCAAAATTCTCCAAGCCAGGCTTCAGCAATATGTGAACCGTGAACTTCCAGATGTTCAAGCTGGTTTTAGAAAAGGCAGAGGAACCAGAGATCAAATTGCCAACACCCGCTGGATCATGGAAAAAGCAAGAGAGTTCCAGAAAAACATCTATTTCTGCTTTATTGACTATGCCAAAGCCTTTGACTGTGTGGATCACAATAAACTGTGGAAAATTCTGAAAGAGATGGGAATACCAGACCACCTGACCTGCCTCTTGAGGAACCTATATGCAGGTCAGGAAGCAACAGTTAGAAGTGGATATGGAACAACAGACTGGTTCCAAAAACGAAAAGAAGTACGTCAAGGCTGTATATTGTCACCCTGCTTATTTTACTTATATGCAGAGTACATCATGAGAAACGCTGGGCTGGAAGAAGCATAAGCTGGAATCATACTTGATGGGAGAAATATCAATCACCTCAGATATGCAGATGACACCACCCTTATGGCAGAAAGTGAAAAGGAACTAAAAAGCCTCTTTTTTTTTTTTTCTAAAATAAAATTTCGATTTAAATCGCTGCCGCCTTGGCTCTCGGAGCACCCGCCACCGACCCCTCCCCGTCACCGCCGCTCCTCAGCGCTCGCCCCGGCGTCTTCGCATTCCACCCTGATAGGTGGAGACGCCGGCAGTCGCCAGTTAGTTCTCTCGACGGCAAAGCCTTGGTCACTGCCGGACTGGAACCGCCATATTGAGCTAAAAAGCCTCTTGATGAAAGTGAAAGAGGAGAGTGAAAAAGTTGGCTTAAAGCTCAACATTCAGAAAATGAAGATCATGGCATCTGGTCCCATCACTTCATGGCAAATAGATGGGGAAACAGTGGAAACTTTGTCAGACTTTAATTTTATGGGCTCCAAAATCACTGCAGATGGTGACTGCAGCCATGAAATTAAATGCAGCCATGAAAGTAAATTGCAGCTTACTCTTTGGAAGGAAAGTTATGACCAACCTAGAGAGCATATTCAAAAGCAGAGACATTACTTTGCCAACAAAGGTCAGTCTAGTCAAGGCTATGGTTTTCCCAGTGGTCAGGTACGGATGTGAGAGTTGGACTGTGAAGAAAGCTGAGTGCCGAAGTATTGATACTTTTGAACTGTGGTGGTGGAGAAGACTCTTGAGAGTCCCTTGGACTGCAAGGAGATCCAACCAGTCCATCCTAAAGGAGATCAGTCCTGGGTGTTCATTGGAAGACTGATGCTAAAGCTGAAACTCCAGTACTTTGGCCACCTCATGCAAAGAGTTGACTCATTGCAAAAGACCCTGATGCTGGGAGGGATTGGGGGCAGGAGGAGAAGGGGACGACAGAGGATGAGATGGTTGGATGGCATAACCGACTCGATGGACATGGGTTTGGGTAAACTCCGGGAGTTGGTGATGGACAGGGAGGCCTGGCGTGCTGCAATTCATGGGGTCACAAAGAGTCGGACAGGACTGAGCAACTGAACTGAACTGAAGTGTTTATTTTTGTTTTTATTTTCATTACTCTGGGAGATGGGTCATAGAGGATCTTGCTGTGATTTATGTCAGAGAATGTTCTGCCTAAGTTTTCCTCTAAGAGTTTTACAGTTTCTGGTCTTACATTTGGATCTTTAATCCATTTTGAGTTTATTTTTGCAGATGGTGTTAGAAAGTATTCTAGTTTCAGTCCTTTACAGGTGGTTGGCCAGTTTTCCCAGCACCACTTGTTAAAGAGATTATCTTTTCTCCATTGTATATTTTTGCCTCCTTTGTCAAAGATAAGATGTCCATAGGTGCATGGATTTATCTCTGAAGAGCCCTCATTTTTATAGATGAGAAAACTGAGCTTTTGAGTTTGAGTACCTTTCCTGAGCTCATACAATTGGTGAAGCTAGTTAAACAACGGGGAGTTCAACTCTCATACCCATGCTTTCCCTTTTCCTGGTGTGACTGTGTTGTGTCCCATTTCATTTCCTTGGTTCTTTCATGTGTTTATGGTTGGTTTGTACAGAGATTATTTAATATTTTTGGCCTCCAGTTTTTCCTTTAGATTTTAATTGACTGAAGAGTCATTTACATCTAAGTTCATTTAGGGAACTTACTGATACTTACATAAAGCTCTTTTTCTAGGGTCCAAGATGAATGTTTCACCAGGACGCAGGGATGACTTCTAAAATTTCAGCAGCTGTAACTGCTGTCTTTTTGGAACAAAGGAGTAGTTAGAAATCATTTGTAGTAATAAAAGCCTCCTCTTTTTTTATGATGTAAGAGCCTTTTTGTTTTTGTTGACCTCTGAAAACCACAGAGAAGGTAAAGTGAAACCAGCAAAAAAAAAAAAAAAAAATCAGAAAACCCAACATCTCAACAGAATTACCTCCCCAACCAAAACTGAAACATCCTCAGAAGAAGGGAGCATTTTTTTTTTTTTTTTGTCTTTAATCTAAAAGGCAGTGTAAAAGCCTAGGTAGTCTCTGGGACTTCTTTAATCAACTTAATGTACCCTGCAGAATTTCAGGCTTTGGGCTAGTACAAAGAGACACTCAGAGATGAGCCAGGGAGTGAGTGCTTTCTGGGGCATTGGACTAAAAACTGCTCTATGTGATAGGAGGAGAGGTCCAAGAGGAGTCAACTGTGTGGTCCATTTTGCCTGGATTGATGCAGTCTGGAAATGGGTTATGTTACTAAAGGTGTGGCGGCAAAAGCCAGCTGGTCCCTCCATCTAGCATGATTTCCTTTACTAGGCGCTTGTAAGAAAAAAAGTGTACGGTGATGTACCTTTGTTAGTTCAAAGGTTTTTACCACTTTATTTTAAAGCTGCATTGTTAATTCATAGGGCTTAAAATATGTATTGCTGTCCCTTTCATTTTATCATTCTGAAATAAATCAAAGACTAAACTTTTTTCTTCCCAATGAGCTTATCTGTTTGAAAACATGGGGTGTTTGTACATATGGTCTCCTAATTACTCAACTGGATCTTTGTGCTTTCAGTGGGAGTTGGTGAGGCGTTGTTCTTTCTTAGCTTTGGAAAGAACTTTTGCAAAAAGGCAGACTTGCTCTCTCTCTTTGGAGTAATTACAGTTTAGTTTATTGTAAAATGAAACAGAGAAAGCTACAAGTACATTTTTTAAAAGATCTAAAAGACTTAATCTCCCCGTTCCTTTTCAATTAAAGTTGAGCACTCTATCTCACTATAATCCCAACCCCTGAGTATTTTCATCCAAAACTTTTGCTTTAATGAAACTTCTGGCTAAATTAAACAGGTTTTGAGCATAGGCATTGTGTGCTATATGGAATCATGCTAGCAAACATGAAGATTTTAGCTGTACAACTAAAATAATACTCTCATGAACAATACTGATTGCTGTTTGCTATTATTAGCCTGAGGAATTTTTCCTGAAGGCACATATCTCGTATTGTGAATTGCTTGCTCCCTGGAGTATATAAGTACCATATTTTCTGACACACAATCCATACTTTAAAGTCTATCTTTTATCCATTCAATACAGTTTAAAGTATGATTTCAGTGACTGACAGTTTATTAATAAGGAGAAATGCTCATTTTTTAAGAAAACTGGGAAAAAAGAATAATCTTTTAGCAGTACAAAAACATTGGTGACATTACCCAGTTTCCCAAAGAAATATTTTATCATATCTTGAAATGTGAATCAAAACACTCATGACAGGTGAATGAAGAGAGAAAAATTAAGGTATGGGCACAAACAAAAGTAGCATTAATAATTCAGGTAAATAAAATTTGTATACAAAAGAAAACTGTCAAGGTGATGAAGAATGTTTTTGCAAGTACAGGACATTTAGGCAACAGGAAAATGAGTTGAAGTTTGAATGCTTTACATTTCGCATAAGGGCTTTGTATAGTTTGAGTTTTCCTAATTCCATTGTTCAGCAAACATGTTTACTACTGACCTATAATCTTTCCTAGGTTAAATGAGTTGGAGTTTTTCTTTTATTGACATTGCAGAAATTTTAAAGAATTAACGACAAGTAGATTGTAAACTGTTCTTTAATATTTTATGATTAAAACCATTATTTTCTTGCTTGAGTCATTCATACTAATTTTGTCATATCTCCTTGTTAGTACCTCTCAGTAGGCCTCTCTGTGTACATGGCTGCTTTCATTTTAAGACACAGCATAAAAACATTACTCACCAAAGGTATATTTGAGTGGAAGTTAGGAGAGCAATTTGTATCAACAAGAATAAAAAAATGCATTGACAAGAATTACTGTTTTCAAGAAAGACCTTATTTTAGGGTGGAGGAGTTGTCATTACCAGCATGAGAATGACACCTGGTTTTTTTTTAAGTTTGCTTTGTTTATTTGACAAATATTTACTGGGAGCACATTAAGTATGTGGAAATGTGAAAGAACTCTAGGATAAGACAATGAGAGATAATATAAAGAGCAGTGGAACCAAGTTAAATAACACCAAGGAATAATGAAAGTTAGGTAGAAGAGGGGACAAAAATACTTCCAGAAGAGAGAACAATGTGGGCTCCACATGAGGAAATTGGGAGCCTACAGGTGTTTGGAGTAGCAGAGTTGTGTTGTGGAGGTAAGGGAAATAAAGAGTGGAGAGGTGGTAGATGAGGTAGGCAGGGGCCAGACTATCATTATATAATAAGAAGACAAGGAACTATTGAAGGATTTTAAGCAAGGAAATGGCTGATCACATTGGGGCTATTGAAGGATCATCTTGGCAATTGTGTGGAATGATTCAAGAGAAATATATGTAGAGTTAGTAAGAAAGATATTGAGTAATCTGGTAGAGGTATGATAACTGTGTTAATTAATGGAGAGGGGATGGCAGGTTGGGTATAGATTGTGAGCAATTTAGGAGGTAGAATTGATAATCATTTGGTGACTGGAAGTAGAGGGTGGGGGGAAAGTTGGAGTTTTGTGTAGCTTTTAGGTTTCTGACTCAACAGCCTGGATGAGGTATGGTGGAATCAGGCAGGGTAGGAACGGAAACATGTTTGATGGCAGTGGTAGTTGTGGGTGAGATAGCCAGACCAGAAGCTTAGATTTAGACTTGTTGAATTTTAACCTAAATGTCCCAGTGTCAAGCGAGAATTCTAGGTCAAGGATATAGATTTGGGAATTTTTTATTTCTAATATGGCTAATGCTTCAGATGAAGATATGTAGCTTCTAAAAATAGCCTTTCAGTATTTTATTTTTTAAGTGGAAAAATGCATACATGTGGTAAACAAGTTAATCACATGTATACAATAAAAATATCTTCCTCCCATTCTAGACTCACAATTCCTCTCTCCAGATGTTGCTGTTGTTAAATATTTCCAGAAATGCACTCAACATTTTCTTTCGAAGTACAAGCATAGATGTCTGTGTGTGTACAAATAGGTGTGAATGGTATAAATATACATGTTTAAATAGAAATGGTAGTATGTTATATTTACTCTTCTGAACATTATTTGTTTTTGTTTTTCAGTATGTCTTGGAGATCATGCCATATCAGTGCATTATCCTTTAATAAATGGACCTAATTTGCTAAGTCATTTTTAAGACTTCTTCCAGTTTTTATGATACAAAGTGCTTTAGTGAACATCTTTGCACATATAGCTTGGTTTATTTTCTCTCCTCCCTGGAGATAGATTGGTTTACTGACGAACCACTAGTATCAGTGTCTTTAGAACTTTCCTCTTGGACTATTCAGACTCTAGTGGGGTTACAAAGATGCCTACAGTCTTCTGCCTGGAGGGCAAATGCGTGACTGCCAATATTCTGAGGGCCAAGGAGATAAGTATGTTTTAAGTACAGCATTCCTCCAGTGAAAAAGCTGGCTTAAAATTCAACATTCAAAAAACTAAGATCATGGCATCTGGTCCCATTATTTCACGGCAAAGAGCTGGAGAAAAAAAAATGAAAATAGTGACAGATTTTATTTTTTGGGGCTCCAAAATCACTGCAGATGGTGACTTCAGCCATGAAATTAAAGGATGTTTGCTCCTTGGGAGAAAAGCTATGACAAACCTAGACAGCATATTAAAAGGCAGAGGCATCACTTTTCCAAGAAAGCTCTAAAGCTGTGGCTTTTCCAGTAATCATGTGTGGATGTGAGAGTTGGACCATAAGGAAGGCGAGTGCCGAAGAATTGATGCTTTCGAATTTTAGTGCTGAAGAAAACTCTTGAGAGTCCTTTGGACAACAAGGAGATCAAATCAGTCAATCCTAAAGGAAATCAGCCCTTAATATTCACTGGGAGGACTGATGCTGAAGCTGAAGCTCCAACACTTTGGCCACCTGATGTGAGGAGCTGACTCATTGAAAAAGACCCTGATCCTGGGAAAGATTGAGGGCAGGAGGAGAAGAGGGTGATAGAGGATGAGATGATTGGATAGCATCACTGACTCAACAGACAAGAGTTTGAGCAAGCACTGGGAGATAGTGAAGGACAGGAAAGCCTAGTGTGCTGCAGTCCATGGGGTTGCAAAGACTGAATGACTGAACAGCAACAACCTGCTCTCAACTGGACCTGGTATTTCCTGTTCATGGACCTTGTTACCCACGCTGTTTGCTTTTTCTATAGCATTAATTTCATCTCTTTTCTTAGATGAGAGAGGGGCAGGAGTGGAGGAGATGTGGGGATCTAATTTTGCCTCTTAAACCAAGGTTTCAGACAGTCCTTTTTTAAAGTCACTTTCCTCACTTCACCTCACTTGCAGAAGGACCCTGGAATTCTTACTCTCAATCATAGCAGGGATTCTGCTTTATCAATTATATTGGTTCACTGCTTTCTTTACTACTAGTTTGAGAGTCAAGTGTTGTAGGGTTTGCTATGTCACTTACCATTCTCAATATTTACCAGTGTCCAAAAATATTGCCATCTTTCATGATTACCATATCTCATTTAAAATAAGTGATGTTTCTGGAGGGAGCAAAAGTGGTAGGTGTATGTTCAGTCTTGACATTTTATTTGTTGGTCTATGTAGTCCCTCTAACTTGCAAATTTCTCATCTGTGAAAAGGAATAATATGGCTCAGATGGTAAAGAATATGCCTGCAATGTGGGAGACCAGGGTTCAATCCCTGGGTTGGGGAAGATCCCCTAGAGAAGGGAATGGCAACAGACTCCAGTGTGCTTGCCTGGAGAATTCCATGGAAAAAGGAACCTAGTGGGCTACAGTCCATGGGGTCACAAAGAGTCAGACTCAACTGAGGGAATAACACTTTCACTTCAAAGACAGACATTACCAATGGGTTGGACCAGTTGCTATATTTACTATGGGTGCTGGGTCAGAGATTAACCTCAGAGACAGAAGACATACTATTTAAAACACTGCCCTGCTCCTCTGATTGAATCAGGTTTGTGTGCCTTGATCTCTTTACTGGAGAGATGATAAAATGATTAATTCACTCTTTTATTGGGAATCCTAAAATGTCAGTATGTCACCATGTGTAGGCCTTCCCTCTTGAGCTAGTTGGAAATTTCTCATATTCTACTTGGGAATGGAAACTTATTGCTAGGCTGTGGAACTCTAAACAGATTAAAGGCACAGTGAATTGGACTGTGAAGAAACCTGAGTGCTGAAGAATTGCTGCTTTTGAATTGTGGTGCTGGAGAAGACTCTTGAGAGTCCCTTGGACTGTAAGGAGATCCAACCAGTCCATTCTGAAGGAGATCAGCCCTGGGATTTCTTTGGAGGGAATGATGCTAAAGCTGAAACTCCAGTACTTTGGCCACCTCATGTGAAGAGTTGACTCATTGGAAAAGACTCTGATGCTGGGAGGGATTGTGGGCAGGAGGAGAAGGGGACGACAGAGGATGAGATGGCTGGATGGCATCACTGACTTGATGGATGTGAGTCTCAGTGAACTCTGGGAGTTGGTGATGAACAGGGAGGCCTGGCGTGCTGCCATTCATGGGGTCACAAAGAGTCGGACACGACTGAGCGACTGAACTGAACTGAACTGAACTGAGCCTTGTTCTTCACTCTGCAGGTTTGAGCAGAGGCCCTGTTCTTTGTCACTTCATTCCTGTCTTCAGCTATGTCAGTGTCCCTGAGTCTGGGAGTTCTCAGTTTCAATCCTGCTGAAAAGAAAAATCTCTTATCCTCTGCTGGGGTGGGAGGGAGCAGTTTCAGCCTCTGTGGGTTGTAGGAGGAGTTCTATGAATTGAATTCCTTTTAAATCAATGTGCCTCTCAAACTTTGATGTGTTTACAAACCACCTGGGAATCTTGTTCAGGTATCTGACCCTAATTCAGTGGGTCTGAGGTGGGGCCTGAAATTCTGCATTTCTGTCAAGCTTTTTATTTTTATTTTTGTTCACACCATACATATGGAACTTCCCGGACCAGGGATCAAACCCATGCCCTCTGCAGTGGAAGTATGGAGTCTTAAGCTCTGGACCATCAGGAAAGTCCACTAACAATCTTTTTGAGAGATCTGTGTGACTGGTCCATAGACTTGGAAGAACAAAGCTTTATATAGACTATCCTCCAAATTTTCCTGCTGCCTTGAACTTTACTTTCTTGGGCTTCTGGTGACAAGTTGTTTACGGTTAGTTTTTCTCTGTACGTGCTTAGGCTTCAGGTTTTCCTGCTTTGTGAAAATGACCACTTGTTCATATTGAAGTGAGATAGAGCTCTCTGTTCTATTTTTGTCTGCTTTTCTGTTTTCTTTGTGGGTTTGTAGCTTTTGATTCCTCTTTTGTAATTTTAGTAGGGTGGTCAAGAGAGCAGAGATAAACATAGGAGTTTATGTTGCCACCTTCTCTAAAGTCAACTTAGATGATTATAGGTTCCAAAAATATATTTTCTGGTTGTAAAATTCTAGAGACATCAGCTAGGAGATTATTTGTTGAGCTACCAGGAGGGAATGGTCAGAGGCCCCAGTTCCTTTTCACTCTTGTTCCATCAATTATATAACTACTTAATATGTGTAACTAGCATCCATAAGATATAAAACTGGGTTGCTACAATACCTTAAAGAATAGGAAGAGGGAGAAAAAGCACAAGAACTATAAATAGAGTGAATTTGGGTAATTATGAATTCAACAATAGGTGGTTTGCAGATCTATGGAAATTTTTCCACCTTGAATGTCTTGAATTTTGGAATAATACAATTTTAATTCTGATCGAGTTTAAGCCTGGAGATTTAAGGCGATGAGTATGTAGTATCAGAGAAACAACCATAGATTATAAGCTGTAAAATAGCCTATCTATCTATCCGTCATTGACTATCTATCCATCCAGATATACATGTAAATGGATATATATACCCTCGAGATATAAATCCATATCCTCCAAAATTTATTTACATATATGAAAACAAATATAAAATATAGTCTTACTTTTTTTTTACACAAAAGACAGTTGTTATATATATTGTTCTACATATTTTCCACCATAGCAGTATTTCATGTACATCCTTATTCTTTTAAATAATTGCATACTATTCCAGAATATGAATATACCAAAGTTAATTTATTTCATCCCCTATTGGACATCTGATATCTAAGTTGTTTACAATCTTTTGCTCTTACAAGTGTTGCTGAAATCTGTGTAATTTCAAATATATGTTGATATATCTTTAGGATAAAATTTTTTAAGTGTAATTTCTAGATCAAAAGGGACATACATTTGTAGATATTTCCAGTTACCAAATATTCTCTGTAAGTATTGGACAGTTCATACTTTTTTAGCAATGCTCAAGAATGTGTATTACTGCCCAGATAAATATACTTTCAGTTCTGTATTTTTGCTGATATGAAGGTTTTTTAAATAGGCACTTTTCTTAGTAAGTATGAGGTTGAACATCTCTTTATATTTAAAAGCTACTTGTATATTTTGTCTGGAACTTGTATATTTCAACTGATCATTTTCTTTGCCAGTTTTTCTACTGGATTTTTAAAAACAGCCTTCTTAGAACTCTTTATATTTTAGGGAGATACAGCACATACCCTAAGGTGATTCCTCTTTAGTGATGCCTTTGCATAATTCCCTCTTTTTGAATGGGGGCAGAACCTGTGACTTGCTTCTAACCAAGAGAATTTATCAGAAATGACGTGATTTTGCAGATCTATTTAAAGTTCCTAATCAACTGGAGACTTAATCAAAAGAGAAATTATCTCTTTGGGTGGGCCTGACCTAATCAGGTGAGTCCTTTAAAAGACAGTTTAGAGGTCAGAGACTGGAAGCATTAGAAAGTTGCTCTTTCTGATGCTGGTGTTGAAAAAATGAGATGCCATAAATTATGCCAACTACATGAGGGAGTTTGCAAGCACATCCTTCCCAAGTCAAACATTCAGATTGAAATAGATCTTTCAGGTTTTGAGTCATAATTAGAAAGACCTTCCCTATTATAAAAAATTTCCCCACATTTCTTCTAGAACTCTTGAGATTTTATTTTTGTGCATTAAAAACTCTTTGATCCATTTAGAATTTAATCCAGCTTAAGGTATGAGGTACAAAAAAGATCTTCACGAACCAGATAATCCCGATTATCTGGTGTGATCTAGGTGTGATCACTCACCTAGAGCGAGACATCCTGGACTGTGACGTCACGTGGGCCTTAGAAAGCATCAGTACTAACAAAGCTAGTGGAGGTGATGGAATTCCAGTTGAGCTATTTCAAATCCTGAAAGATGATGCTGTGAAAGTGCTGCACTCCATATGCCAGCACATTTGGAAAACTCAGCAGTGGCCACAGGACTGGAAAAGGTCACTTTTCATTCCAATCCCAAAGAAAGGCAATGCCAAAGAATGCTCGAACTACCACACAATTGCACTCATCTCACACGCCCGTAAAGTAATGCTCAAAATTCTCCAAGTCAGGCTTCAGCAATACGTGAACCGTGAACTTCCAGATACTCAAGCTGGTTTTAGAAAAGGCAGAGGAACAAGAGATCAAACTGCCAACATCTGCTGGATCATGGAAAGAGCAAGAGAGTTCCAGAAAAACATCTATTTCTGCTTTATTGACTATGCCAAAGCTTTTGACTGTGTGGATCACAATAAACTGTGGAAAATTCTGAAAGAGATGGGAATACCAGACCACCTGACCTGCCTCTTGAGAAACCTATATGCAGGTCAGGAAGCAACAGTTAGAACTGGACATGGAACAACAGACTGGTCCCAAATAGGAAAAGGAGTATGTCAAGGCTATATATTGTCACCCTGCTTATTTTACTTCTATGCAGAGTACATCATGAGAAATGCTGGATTGGAAGAAGCACAAGCTGGAATCATGATTGCCGGGAGAAATATCAATAACTTCAGATATGCAGATGACACCACCCTTATGGCAGAAAGTGAAGAGGAACTAAAAAGCCTCTTGATGAAAGTAAAAGAGGAGAGTGGAAAAGTTGGCTTAAAGCTCAATATTCAGAAAACGAAGATACTGGCATCTGGTCCCATCACTTCATGGGAAATAGATGCAGAAACAGTGGGAACAGTGTCAGACTTTATTTTTCTGGGCTCCAAAATCACTGCAGATGGTGATTGCAGCCATAAAATTAAAAGACACTATTCCTTGAAAGAAAAGTTATGACCAATCTAGATAGCATATTCAAAAGCAGAGACATTACTTTGCCAACAAAGGTCCGTCTAGTCAAGGCTATGGTTTTCCCAGTGGTCATGTATGGAGGTGAGAGTTGGACTGTGAAGAAAGCTGAGTGCCAAAGAATTGATGCTTTTGAACTGTGGTGTTGGAGTAGACTCTTGAGAGTCCCTTGGACTGCAAGGAGATCCAACCAGTCCATCCTAAAGGAAATCAGTCCTGGGTGTTCATTGGAAGGACTGATGCTAAAGCTGAAACTCCAATACTTTGGCCAACTCATGCGAAGAGTTGATTCATTGGAAAAGACCCTGATGCTGGGAGGGATTGGGGGCAGGAGGAGAAGGGGACGACAGAGGATGAGATGGCTGGATGGCATCACCGACTTGATGGACGTAAGTTTGGGTAAACACTGGGAGTTGGTGATGGACACAGAGGCCTGGCGTGTTGTGATTTATGGGGTCGCAAAGAGTCGGACATGACTGAGTGACTGAACTGAACTGAACTGAAAGTATGAGGAATAGATAAAGTTTGCTTTTTTCCAGATGGCTACCCAGATATCTATCTCCTGCTCTGAAAAGCTAATTTTTTTTCATAAATTCTTTTATATATTTGGATACACTAAACTTTTAACATTTTGGTAGCATTATTTCTTGAATGAAATTTGTATATTATTTCTTTGAATTTTATTTTGGTGGGTATTTCTTAGGATTCAGGAATTTTAATTGCTTACTTTTGTATCTCCATGGCTTAGTCTACTAAAATTAATGTCTACTTAGTCTACTTGGAATAAAGTAGATACTCAGTGAAGGCTTGTTGAATGAATGGTTAACATTGTTCATACAATGTAGAAAGTGTGCTTCCTATAAGCAGCTAAACATATGTACACTCACATACAAACATACACACACATAGGAGAAAGCAGCTAGGCTTTGTATGCTCAATTCCTCTCCCCAAACCACTATATAGGTACCTTATGGCACCTCTGTGGGTTGGAGAAAGAGGTGGGGCAAGAGAAAAATTCCTCCCCACGGAAACTGAGAATTGAACAGTTGGTGACTCCTGTATGTACGTGTGTGCTCAGTTGCTTCAGTCGTGTCTGACTCTTTATGACCTTGTGGACTGTAGCCCACCAGGCCCTTCTGTCCACGGGATTCTCCAGTCAAGAAAACTGGAGCGGGTTGCCATGCCCTCCTCCAGAGGATCTTCCCGACCCAGGGATCAAACCTATGACTTCTGCGTCTCCTGCATTGCAGGCAGATTCTTTACCCACTCAGCCACCTGGGAAGCCTAGAAATACAAAAAGTGAAAGTGAAAGTGAAGTTGCTCAGTCATGTCTGAGTCTTTGCGACCCCATGGACTGTAGCCTACCAGGCTCCTCCTACCAGAGGAGCCTGGTAGATATTTTCCAGGCAAGAATACTGGAGTGGGTTGCCATTTCCTTTTCCAGGAGATCTTCCCAACCCAGGGATTGAACCCAGACGCTTTACCGTCTGAGCCACCAAGGAAGATCCCAGAAATACAAATAATTGTTAATTAATTTTAGTCATCTTTGTTTTGCCTTCTCTCAACAGCAGGATGGGTATCTATATACTTCATTTCTCTTTGGTTCTCCTTGTTATTAGAAAAGACCCTGACACTGGGAAAGAGTGTAGGCAGGAGGAGAAGGGGATGACAGAGAATGAGATGGTTGGATGGTATCACCGACTCAACGGACATGAGTTTGAGCAAGTTCCAGGAGATGATGAAGGACAGGGAAGCCTGGAGTCCATGGGGTTGCAAAGAGTCAGAAATGACTGAGCGACTGAACCACACAACAATTTGTAAAGATATAATCGTAAATCTACAGATATGCACTGACTATGTGTTTTTTAAATTTTTTTGGCTGCTCTGTGCTGTTTGTGGGATACTAGCTCCCCTATCAAGGATTGAACCTGTGCTCCCTGCATTGGAAGCATAGAGTCCCAAACACTGGACTGCTGGGGAAGTCCTGATATACATTGACTGAATCTGTAAATTCATTCGTAGGGACAAGGCTTGAGCCTAACATTGAGCAAAAACATCCTCAAATTATGCTCTGCACTCTATGTATTTTCATGTGAATTTTCTAAAATAAAAATTGGATGAACAAATGATAGTATTCACATGATATGGTCTTTGGAGAATACTTTTCTTCAATGCTTAATCTTCCTAATAGTGAGGTAGGGCTGCATTTCAGCACATGGGATAGAGTGAAGGAAGTTTCTCCCGTCTGTTGCTGACATACCTAAGCTATGTCCTTCAACTTGGACTGGCCTTTGTTGGTAATACTTAGATTCTGATCTCCATCTTGTTTAGCTCTCAATTGATACAGAACTCAGGTAGAGAAAAGGTTCTTTGTAGTGGGCTTCCTCAAGCCTTATCAGTGTTTAATCTGAATTACTTTACTTGTATTCTTCTGATCCTCTCCATACATTGGAATTATTTAATTCAACTGATTTTGTTTTAACATATTGTGTTTTTGCTCAATGCTGAGTATTTAAAATAGAGATAACTTGCTACTTTTACTGATGGTAGTGTGTTTAATGTAGCTTAATATCTCATCTCCATATACTCATTGAAGACAGCACATATTATGCATACAGGTTCATTGAGTATTTTCAGAGAATTAGCAGAGCCTGTGAAAGTCATTAAAAATTACCACAATAAGAAAAAAGGACAAACCACAAGAGAAAAGCAATCTGTACATGAGATTTCACTGCAAACTAGACTGTTTCAGTGTTTATAAATATTCGTCTGTAGAGAGAAGTACGTGTATTATAATAATTATGCATTAGTGCCTCATTAGTAGGAGGTTACATCCACGCTGTTTCTTTTTTCTCTAGTGTATTTCTGATAAGTTAGCATTTTAGTCTTATTTAAAATGTAATAAAAACAGAGAGAGGCTGTTTGTATCTACTCTATTCAAGAATAGATCATTTGTAACTCCTCCAGCTGGGTGGAGCGACATGGTCCCTGGCTTCTGACCCTACAGAGAAGATGTAAAATATTGCTTTCCTCATCCAGAATTAGAACCTAATCACTTGAAAAATGACAAGCAGGACAAATCAGAACAGAATTTTTATTGCATTCACATTTTATTCTTGATTCCATTATATACATTTAAATTTTAGATCTCTAATTTTTTTTTAAAGGAACCGTTTCCAGACTGGCATTCCCAGAAATGCCTTTATTGTGTACTTTGCAGGTACATTCTAACTGCACAACCCATAGCGATTTTTCAGTCTTATCTGATCTTTCCATCACATTTTGTATGGTTGGCTATGCCCTCATTTCTGGGGTCCTGTATAGCTTTGCTTTCTATGTGATGCACACTGTTGTTTTCCTTCAATCTCTCTGACTGCTCTCTCTCCGTTTTTAAAATGAGATCCTTTTTATTTTCTTTGCTTGTCCCTAACATACCCCCCTGGATTCCATTCTTTCTTTTCACTGCTCTTCTCACACTTCATAATATCCTTAGATGATCTGCTTCAGTCTCATGTTTTCAATTAGCATCATTGAATGCTGAGGATTCCTACATCTGTATTTCTGTTCTACATTGAACCTGTGAAATCCATTTCCAACTCTATCTACAAATCTCATAAGTACTTACAACTTAGCTAAAAACCAACTGGAATTGCCCATTTCTTCATTCTGTCTTAGATGATGGCATCACCATTCAGTCACCAAAGCAAGAAACTTGTAAATTTTCCTTGACAGCTTTCATTACGTCCTCTCCCATGTTCATTCAGGCACCAACCTCTGGAAGATTTACTTCTCAGTATGCTCCCAAGTCCATCCCATTCTTTGGATCTATCTTAACACTTCCCTAGTTGAAGTTCTAATAATAAACTACTTGGACCGTTGCAACTGACATTTTATTAAGACTTATAAGGAATGGGCAGATTATAGAAATGTAGAAAAGGAGTTTATGTAATAGAATAGGTAGCCATAAAGAATGGCAGAAATCTATTGTCATAAGTGTCCTTTCAGACTTTTACCCATACATTTGCAATGAAAGCATTTATGTGTATGCATATGTGTATGTGTGTGTATGTGTCTGTTAGGATACTCAACTCAAACCTAGCTTAAATTGCCTCAGATAAAAAGGGTAGGAATTTATTACCTTTTATAATCAAACTACAGAGAGGTCAGGGATGCAGCTAGGCTTTAAGAATAACTGGAACCATAGTCTGCAGTGTCACTAGACTCTCTGTTTTTTATGTCTGTTTCTCTTGGTGTACCAGTATCATTCTTTTATATTCAGTTCTTCTGTGGAAGAAAAGACCGAAAAGTACTTGCATCTCTTGCAACATTCAGGTCTCATATCTCTCATAACTTTCTTCTTCAGCATCAATGAGTAAGTGGAAACGTCTTGTCTCTGATGTCTAGGTAAAGAATTCTGGGAACAGACAATGATTGGATTGGCTTGGTCCATCACTGTGGCTGAGAAGGTGGTACTATCTGGGAACATGGAAGCTCTTACTAAGACCACATGTTTGAAATTTGGGGAAAACACTTTTCATAAGAAGTAGGAAAGGAGTTTTTAGCAGGCAGTTTTATGTACTTTACATATAATAATTAACCCTCTTGGTAAGCTAAAAATTCATTTGCATTAAAAAGAATCTGTTTTTAAAGTGGAAGTATAAAGGCACACTTAACAAAAATGCTAAGTGCTGAATTTTAAAACCTTAGAGATCAGTGTATTCACATGGGCTGCCAGGTTAACTTGTACAGTTTCTTGGAATAGACTTCTATCATCTTTTAGTTGTAGAGTATCCTGAGTTTGCAAGGGAGCTTTAAAAAAGAACTGTTACTATTTGCAACCACTTATCTGTGTGAATCAATTCTCTGCAACCAAAACAAAATTAAAAAAAAAACAAAAACCAAAAAACAGGGATACTTCTCTGATTGCAGCTGTCATCTGGCACTCCTGGTTTCTATTTTGTGTTCAACAAAACTGCTGGTTGTAATCATTGATTGCGTTTATATTAAGTAAATGCTGTTTTTAATTTATAAAATAATAATTCTAGGAATATTGCTTTCAGATTTTTAAAGTGAGGTTTTGTTTGAAAGAATTATACTGCTAAAAGTTTGAAAACTAGTATATTAGAGCAGAGGTCAGCAAAGTTTCAGTAAAGGGCCATATAGTAAATATTTTAGGTTTTGTGGCTCATATGGTCTTAGTTGCAAAACCACTCAGTTCTTCCACTGTAGTGTGAAAATAGCAGTAGACAATACATAAATGAACTATGGTGACTGTGTTCCAATAAAACTTTATTTACAAAAACATATGACCAACTGGATTCGGCCTGTGGGCTGGGTTGTTTGCCAACCCCTGTATTAGAGCTATTGTTATAAACAGATAGATTAGGTTATGCAAACTAGTTACATAGTTACCTTTAATGAAGAGGACAAATGAGATGCCCTCTCACTCTGTATTAACAGTTACTTCTAAGAAGGGTCTTTTAAAACAGTTCTGATTTTAGTAAAAGGTAACTTTCCAGTAGTTTAATTGAAATTGTTCTGTCACATTGTTTTTGAAATCCACCAACTTTAAATTAGCCCAAATATGCAACTTTTTATATGTTCCTTAACATAAAATTATCCAGACAAGTTTGCATGTCCTATATTTGATAATCATTTTTTATGGTAGAGATTTATACATTAACAAACCCTTATTTATGATCCTGTTTGCTAGAGTAAGTGAAGAGTTTAAACTTGGTGTACTAATCTAATCTCCCAAATTGATGTTTCTTTTTCTCTTCCTCACAGTAGCTTGGATCATCTGAAAAAAGGCCTGGATAAATGTATCATTTGTCACTAGCTAAAAACTGTCATCATTATCTTGATTAATCAAATGTTGCTCTTAAAGATGGATTGAAACATAAAATAGCCAGCCTGGTTCCACATAATGAAGAGATTAATTTGACACAGAAGACACCGGATTTAGTATTGCTCAGTGATCATGCTTTATTTAGAAAGCCATCTATTAGTATATTTTTCCTTTATACACTATTTTTTGTCCTTCTAACAGGAAGCAATGATTTCCCCAAGTTAATCTGCTTTCTTTAAACATAAAAGGATATTTATCTCAGCACTCTTAAATTCTAAAATGTGAAACTGTCTTATGAGGAAAGAGGAAATTAATGATGGATTAAAAAGCTTACAGTGAAATTCTTTATTTTAATATATTGCCTGTTTTCTTTTTGTAGGAGTATAGTAGTAGAAGTCACAGCAAGAGAGACCTCAGAGGCCTCTGTTCCTTCTTCTGGATGAGATTAAAATGTCCTGTATACACATACTGAGATGTGAATTGTGCACTAACTTTCAATGAAGTTAATCAGGCTTTACTGCTTTTTTTGTGTATGTGGTGTTTGGGAGAGGTTTTTGGCAGAGTAAAAGGAATATTAAGTCACAGTGTTAGTTTTCTTTATGATTGATACTTGAAGCAACTGAGGGAGGTATATTCATGAGGTTTATATGGTATTTGGACATTTAATCATTGCAAACTGGATAGTATTTCTTATTACTATGGAAAGAAAAGCAGCAAACGTTTTATTAACTAACTTAGGCCTCATACCTTCTAGATGTTGTGTTTACTGTGGATGAGAAGTTGAATTTGATGTTTAAAGAATTCTGAATTGGATTAGATTTCAAATGCTAGACTTGAGGGATTTTAAAAAATAGAGCAATACTGTTTCATTAATAGTTCATGGAAGTTTACCATTTGAAAGACTGAGCGGATGTGTTTTGGAACCTATAATAGTTTATTAGATAGCATGCCATTTATGCATTTGATGGACTGTTGAAATCAGTTTTGTTTCTTGTTTTCTTTTGAGAGGAGGTGTCTCAGCAAAATGCTGTGTGTGTGTGTGTGTGTGTGTGCTGTGTGTATATTTCTTTGCAAACATGCGAATGGTTGGTGTTTCTGCCTAAGTCTGCCAGCCTCCTGGTGTTGGTGGACACTTTAAAGGATTCCAGGGGACTTTAAACATGGATAAGGAGACCCTGTGTAGGTGATAGCCTAACCTAGATTTTGCTGGTTCTGTAGCTCATCTTGTAGGCTTGCCTCCCATCAGTGAATCAGTGTGCTTAGTTGCTCAGTTGTGTCTGACTCTTTGTAACCCCACGGACTGTAACCCGCCAGGCTCCTCTGTCCATGGGATTCTGCAGGCAAGAATGCTGGAGTGGGTTGCCATGGCCTTCTCCATGCCCTTCTCCAGGGAATCTTTCCAACCTAGGGATCGAACCGAGGTCTCCCTCCTTGCAGGCAGATTCTTTACTGTCTGAGCCACCAGGGAAGCCCGGTGAATCAGGATAACAATCAAATGAAAAGTAGTTATTAAATATTCCTTAGGTATGTCGTATTGGTGGCACAAGTGGTAAAGAACCCCCTGCCAATGCAGGAGATATAAGAGAACAGGTTTGGTCCCTGGGTCGGGAAGATCCCCTGGAGGAGGGCATGGCAACCCACTCCAGTATTCTTGCCTGGAAAATCCCATGGATAGAGAGCCTCGTGGGCTATAGTCCACAGGGGCAGGAAGAGTCAGACATGACTGAAGCAACTTAGCATGTGCACGCACACATTGTGGGCCATAGTAAGGATTTGCTTAATGATCGAATGCAATTTCACTTTCCACAAGTCAGGAGTCCTTGGAGGCTCTTTGGGATTGGATCCATAATCGAAGAGATCAGAATTTTGCTTGTTGCTGATTTAAAGGAGAGTACATAAAGAATAAATATTTCAAAACTGCTTAATGGATTTTAGGAACTTGTTTCCCAAGAGGATAACCCTGGCCTAGGAGCAAGGGCTATTGTATTCTGGTCCTGCCGCCACCAAAGAGGAGTCATGTCACGTTGGGCAAGTTTCCTCGCTCTTTTAGAGGCTGGAAAAGTATAGATTTGTTGCTTGGAGAGTGGGCAACAGGAGAGGACAACATGAGAAGAATACATTAATATTTTAGTAGTGTTCAGAAGCATAAGCATAAACAGTTATAGAAAATATGTACTTGAGGAAAAAATAAGTTTATCACTGAGAATGAATTCCCATGATGCTGAGAGAATTTGTTAGGATTGATGGCTTGACCTTCAACCCATCTATATATTTTCCATTTCTTAAAGCCAAAAACATTTCTTCCTCCCCCTTCCTGCTGCCCTTTTTCCTGATTACAAAAGAGAGACATTCCTTTTGTAGAAAATTTGGGAAATACAGAAAATTACAAGAGATGAACTGTTTTACTACCCTGAAAGAAACTCCTTAAGATTTTAATATAAATTTATGGTTTCTTTCCTTTGTATATGTATGTGTGTATAAGCAAAATTGTAATCATGTTGTATATAGAATTTCCAGCATATTATTTTAATAATATACTGTGAAAATTTTCTCACATTATTCTTCAAAAATATAATTTGAATAAATGCATAGTATCCCAAAACATAAAACTTGCTCAAAATATTTTCTTTACCATTATAAAAATGTTTTTATGCCAAAAATTTGGACAATATAAAAAGATAGGAAGAAGAAAAAAGAATCAAGGATAATTCTGTTACTCAAAGAAATTAGTCTTTTCTTTCAGTGTTTTTTATGCATATTCACTATATTTATAATTTGTTTTCTGTCTTTTTGTTTAATAGTATAACATGTTACATATTTTTCTGTATGATTAAAATTTATCTTATACATCAACATTAAACTTTATAGTTAAGTTTTGTATTATATAACCAATGTTTGTAATGAATATTTCTGTGAGATTTATATATAACATACGCAATTACATTTTTGAGTTCATGCACTTAGCATATTTACTGAGAACATATTTACTAACATATTTATTATGTGAAGGACAGTTGCATATACATGTGAACAGATGGTATAAATTATTAATGATAATATATATTCTTTCATAATCATTTTGTTTCCATTACCAATATATCTTTTTCTGTGAGCCAATACTTTGGTCCTTTCATTATGAGTAGCTGTATTGTAGTCTAACTGTATCATCATTTGTTTTACTAATCTACCCCTGGTACGTAGTTGGATTACTGTCAGTTTTTCTCTATGAGTACTGCAATGAATACTCTTATGGTCAATTCTCTTTTCACATTCTGATTGTTTCTCTAAAATAATTTCTTAGAGTTTAATATCTTGATTGAAGGGCATATATATTTTTAACAGCAGACATATTTTTAAGACTTTTGATATATACTGACAAAATGCTTCTCAGAGAGGTGGTACCAATTTTCACTCCTAATGGCAGTGTTGTTGTTCAGTGTCCAGCTGTGTCCAGCTCTTTGTGACCCCATGGACTACAATACATTAGCTTTCCTGTCCTTCTCTACTTCCCAGAGTTTGCTCAAACTCGTGTCCTTTGAGTCTGTGATGCCATTCAACCATCTCATCCTGTTGCCCCCTTCTCCTTCTGCCCTCAATCTTTCCCAGCATCGGGGTCTTTTCCAGTGACTTGGCTCTTCACATCAGGTAGTCAAAGTATTGGAGTTTCAGCTTCAACATCAGTCCTTCCAGAGAATATTCAAGGTTGATTTCCTGTCGGATTGACTGGTTTGATCTCCTTTAGTCCAAGGGGCGCTCAAGAGTCTTTTCCAACACCACAATTCGAAAGCATCAATTCTTGGCTCAGTGATAGAGAATCCACCTGCTAACACAAAAGACGCCGGTTCGCAGTTCCCTAGGTTGGAAAGATCCCCTTGAGAAGGAAATGGCTACCCATTCTAGTATTCTTGCCTGGAAAATTCCATGGACAGGAGATTCTGACGGGCTCTAGTCCACGGAGTTGCCAAGAGTCAGACATGGCTGAGCGTACACACCATAGCCTTTTTTATGGTTCAACTCTCACATCTGTACATGAATACTGGAAAAGCCATAACTTTGACTATATGGACCTTTGTTGCAAAGTGATGTCTCTGCTTTTTAATGCACTGTCTAGTTTTGTCATAGCTTTTCTTCCAAGGAGCAAGCATCCTTTAATTTCATGGCTGCAGTCCCTGTCCGCAGTGTTTCTGGAACCCAAGAAAATAAAATCTGTAACTGTTTCCACTTTTTCTCCTTCTATTTGCCATGAAATGATGAGACTTGATTCCATTATCTTATTTTTTTGAATCTTGAGTTTTAAACCTGTGAGGGAGCTTCTGTGGGGGAGCTTCCAGAGGGCGTGTCAGCAGGAGGCACTGGTACCAGAGACATTAGGGAGAAATAGCATAAAGATCTACCAAAACCTTCTGGGCTGGGGGGAGCCCCGACCCGGAAGAGAGCGCTTACACACCCTGGGAGGGAGGGAGGAATTGAGGCAGGAGGGGCCACCAGGCTACTGTGAGCACCCAGCCTAAGAGGATGAAAAGACAACCTTGCAGATTCCATCTTGGGAATCTTTTTCACTTCCATTTTTTTCACTCTTCTCTTTCACCATCATCAAGGGGCTGTTTAGTTCCTCTTTGCTTTCTGCCATTAGAGTGGTATCATCTACATATCTGAGGTTGTTCCTATTTCTCACGGCAATCTTGATTCCAGCTTGTGATTTATATAGCTCCTATGGGCTGTAGTCCATGAACTACTGTGACCCCATAGACTGTAAACCACCAGGCTCCTCTGTCCCTGGAATTCTCCAGGCAAGAATATTGGAGTGGGTAGCCATTCCCTTCTCTATTGGATCTTCCTGACCCAGGAACTGAACCCAGGTCTCCTGCATTGCAGAAAGATTCTTTACGATCTGAGCCACCAGGGAAGCCCAGTAGCAATATAAGAGGTCCATTTTCCCAACCAAAAAAAGGCATATCATTGGCATTTTAATTTTCATGCCTTGGTACTATGCTAGAAAGTCCCCCTCCTTCTGTCATTCCTAGATTATACATAGTTAAAATTTACATAATTTTATTTAAAACTTTAAATTCTTTAATCTAAGTGAACATTATTTCATTTGTTGAATAACAATGTAAGCATCAACTATTTTCCCCCTCCTAAATAGCTAATTGTCCATGGGTGGCTGAGGGCTGGACACGACTGAGCAACTTCCTTTTCACTTTTCACTTTCATGCATTGGAGAAGGAAATGGCAACCCACTCCAGTATTCTTACTTGGAGAATCCCAGGGACGGGGGAGCCTGGTGGGCTGCTGTCTATGGATCGCACAGAGTTGGACACGACTGAAGTGACTTAGCAGCAGCAGCAGCAGCAGCAAATAGCTAACCAGTGGTCCTGGAACCATTTATTGAACAATTAATCCTTTCTACACTGATACGAAGTGCCATCTTTATATATGCTTGGATGTGTTGATGGAGTTTCAGGACCATTCTCTTTATTTACTGTACAGTTTTTTAAAAATTTATTTTGATATCTAACAGCACAGATACTCCTTTTTAAAAAAATGTTTCAGTGTTTTCTTAGATTTATCTTTTTGTTCTCTGAGATTCATTCTTTCTCTTTTGTAAATTTAGATATGTTCTCTATCTTTTTAATCTCAATAGTTATTTAAAGGAGTGTTTTAAATTGCAAATCAGATCATCTTTTTTTTCCCTCTCCTCTTATTTCATGTGTTAGAAATTTTGGCTTTTATATTTTAAATTCCACAAAAGTTTCTTTGAGAACTTAAAATATATAGTCAACTTTTATAAATGTTTCATTAGTTTTTTTTTTTTTTAGCATCCAAATCTTTTTAATAACAAGGTAGACTCTCGGGTTAGTTTTTGTAGCCACGGCTGGCTCGTTGGCCTCTGGGGCGCTCAAACTTCCGGCCCTTGGAGAGGAGGTAGGGTTTGGTGTGGCTATGCGGGGTTCCTGGGGCCTTGCAGAAATGCCTGTACACCTCTCGGCCCTTGAGAGGACCAGAGAGGAGGACAGTGCCACAGCCCGTGGGGGAGTCCAGGGCCAGTTGGTCAAAGGTGAGGATCTTGCCCCCGGCCTTGAGGATGTGACTCTGGGCGCAGCTGCTCACTGGCAAAGCACACACCTTCAGTTTGGGCACCTCCTGGACACGAACATCGTCGGTTATAGTCCCCACGACCACAGCTGTTTTGCCCTCCCGGCCAGGATGCTTCATCTTCCGGATCATCTGGGAAAGGGAGAGTGGTGGCCGGTTGGTGCGGCTCATAAACAATCTCTTGAGGACAACCTGATTGAAGGTGGAGTTGGTTCGTCTGGCCAGGAACTTGTACAGCTTGACCAACAGCCTCAGGTACATGTCCTGGCTCTTGGGCTCCTTGCGTCGAACCTTTCAGTCCTTGTGGCGGATGTCAACTCCCATGATGGCGCCTCCTCCTTAGCCAGGTCCGGAAAAAAAGCGTTTCATTAGTTTTTGAAATGAATGTATTATCTGTTGCTTTGAAAGTCTCATATAGAAGTACTAAATCACACTGTAAAAATGTATTGTTAAATATCCTATTTTCTAAATTCATTTTTGTTTCATTTCACCTGTCAATTTCTGAGTGAGGTATGTTAACCCTGTCTCTATAGTTGAGAATATGTCAAATTACCCTTTCATTTTTAATAGTCTTATTATATTTCTAGATAAATAATAGTTCACAACAATTTATATTCTTGATGATTATACTTTTTGATATGTTTTAAATTTTGTGTTTGAATTTTGTATTGTCAGATATGGCCACACCTACCTTTGTTCTAGCATTTTCCTTGTTTATCTTTGTGGCTTCATTATTATTTTCATTTATAAGGAAAAACTGCAAAGAGTTTTCAAATCAAATACTCTTAAAACAGGCTTCCCTGGTGGCTCAGAATCTGCCTGCCAATGAAGGAGACACAGCTTTGGTCCCTGATCTGGGAAGATCCCACATGCCACAGGGCAACTAAGCCCATGCACCTCAACTATTGAGCCTGTGCTCTAGAGCCCAGGAGCTGCAAGTGCTGAAGCCAGCGTGACCTAGAGCCGGTGCTCAGCAACAAGTGATGGCCACGCACCGTAACTAGAGAGTAGCCCCTGATTAATAGCCTTACCTAGAGAAAGGTAACACGGCAAGGTTGCATGGCAATAAAGACCCAGCACAGCCAAAAATAAATAAATAATTTAAAAATACTATTAAAAAGATTATACCAAACAACTTTAGTACCGATTTTTCCCTTGCTACTACTCCCAAAAGATAACTACATTCATTTTTTTTCATTATTTCTTCTGAATTTACCCCCAGGTTTCTAAATAATATATGGTTGTTGACATTATTATTCAAGAAAAAAGAACTCTCTATCCTCCAGATATAGTCATATCATAATTTTTGGTAAGTGCATTTTCATTATTTACTTCACAAGTAGCTAACAATACAGCTAACATTTATTGAGTACTTTATATGAGCCAGGCATAACTTTAAATGCTTATATTCATGAATTAATTCTGCTATCACGTAATTCCAGTGGATAAGTATTATGATTATTTATTTATTTATTTCATAAATGGGAGAACTAAGGTTCTGAGTAACTTACTTTATTATAATTACATAAGTATTTTCACTGTTGAGCCAAAGCAGAAACAATGATTATATTTCCTTTCTTATTCAACTTTTTTATTTTCTTGAAGTTTATAATTGCCTTATTTTAAGATTTGCTTTATTTGCTTCATCAATAATTCTTTCCCCAAATTAAATATACAATCTGTTTAAATATTATTTTCTTCATGGTCAAAACACAACAGGTGACCAATTAGGCCTCCCCTCCCACTCATCCCTTCTGGAATCTTGTATCCTTTTGCTCAATCTAGAAGGACTGTTTTCTAAGCCTGTACCTTTGTGTTAGATTCCTTATACCTTAAACCCTGAGTTTTCTTCTTTCTTGCTCCTACACTTTAATGGAGTTCATTCTCCAATAGTTTCCTGATAAATGGTACAGAATAGATAGATTTTTGGGGATATTGTTTTCCTGTTGCTCTTATTTAATGGAAGGAGAAGTTTTCCATGGATATATACATTTTCTGGTAAATATATTCATATTTGGGCTTCCCGAGTGGCTCATATGGTCAAGAATCTGCCTGCAAGGCAGGAGACCCAGTTTTGGTTCCTGGCTTGGGATGATCCCCTAGAGAAGGGAATGGCTACCTACTCAGTATTCTTGCCTAGAAAATCCCATGAACAGAGGAGCCGTGGTGGGCTACAGTTTACCTTATACATATTCTGCTTGGCTGTAGAATTCCAATTTGGAAATAATTTTCTAATAAAATTTTGAAAGCATTGATTTGTTTCTTTCTAGTTTTTAATTTTGCACCTGAGAAGCTTGGTATTTGATTTTTCTAACCTTTTATATTTAACATTTTCCGCCTCTGTGGAAGATTTTATGACCATTTTTATTACAGTGATAATTTCATGATGATATATCTTTGTGTTCATCTTTTCTTATTTAATATTATGGCCATATTTTTCTCATTTATGATTGTAGGCCTTTTTAATATAGAGGTTTATATCCTCATGTTTTGAGAAAATTTCTTATTGATCATTTACTGTTCACTCTCTTCTGTATTTTTTATTTGTCTCTGGAACTCTTAATTTGATATTCACTTGACTGTTATCCATTATTTTATTGTTTTTGTCCTATTTTCAGGGAGCTTTTGTCAACTTTATCTCTTGATCCTTTTACTGACTTAAAAACATTTTGCTCTCAAATTTTTTAATTTTAAGAGCTCTTTTGTGGTCTTTGAATGACCCTGATAAAATGTTACTCTGGCCTTATTTCAGCTCTTCAATATCTCTTATCTCTCAGAGTAAATGTTTACTGAAAAAAATCTGTTCTTTTTACATTGTTCATTTCATCTAAATTGCCATCTCCCACTCCTGTTATTATGTTTTAGTCTGTTGATTTTCCTCAAATATCTGTTGGTTATTGGTTGTGCATTCCCACTAAAGCATGAAGGTAACTGGAAACCTCACTTTTGGGTATTTATTTATTTATTTTATTTTATTTTTTTACTTTACAATATTGTATTGGTTTTGCCATACATCAACATGAATCCACCATGGGTATACACGTATTCCCAATCCTGAACCCCCCTCCCGCCTCCCTCCCCATACCATCCCTCTGGGTCATCCCAGTGCACCAGCTCTAAGCATCCTGTATCATGCATCGAACCTGGACTGGCGATTCATTTCACATAAGATATTATACATGTTTCAGTGCCATTCTCCCAAATCATCCCACCCTCTCCCTCTCCCACAGAGTCCAAAAGACTGCTCTATACATCTGTGTCTTTTTTGCTGTCTCACATACAGGGTTATTGTTACCATCTTTCTAAATTCCATATATATGCGTTAGTATACTGTATTGGTGTTTTTCTTTCTGGCTTACTTCACTCTGTATAATCGGCTCCAGTTTCATCCATCTCATTAGAACTGATTCAAATGCATTCTTTTTAATGGCTGGGTAATACTCCATTGTGTATATGTACCACAGCTTTCTTATCCATTCATCTGCTGATGGACATCTAGGTTGCTTCCATGTCCTGGCTATTATAAACAGTGCTGCGATGAACATTGGGGTACACGTGTCTCTTTCAATTCTGGTTTCTTTGGTGTGTATGCCCAGCTGTGGGATTGCTGGGTCATAAGGCAGTTCTATTTCCAGTTTTGGGTATTTATGTGACTGAGACTTGTAGCTTGGTGGCTTCACAACAGAGTCAAATTTGGTGACATTGATTTTTCACTGGAAAACCCCAAGCATGAGAATCTGTAGTTATTTTATCCTAGGCTAGTCAATACTCGGAGAAGGCAATGGCACCCCACTCCAGTACTCTTGCCTGGAAAATCCCATGGGTGGAGGAGCCTGGTAGGCTGCAGTCCATGGGGTCGCTAAGAGTCGGACACGACTGAGCGACTTTACTTTCACTTTCATGCATTGGAGAAGGAAATGGCAACCCACTCCAGTGTTCTTGCCTGGAGAATCCCAGGGACGGGGGAGCCTGGTGGGCTGCCGTCTATGGGGTCACACAGAGTCAGACACGACTGACGTGACTTAGCAGCAGCAGCAGTCAATACTCTAAGAAAGGGATCCCCCCATCTCCTTTTCGCAGTTTTAAGTCTAGCTGTGAAAATTCTGGCGTTATGGACCTTAGCATGTCGGTATGTAGACTTTCATTTAGTTTTCCTATTTTCAGTCCTATGACTCTTACCCTGTGAGTACCTTGGACCTACTGGAAAATTCAGGATAATCTCCTCATCTCCAAACCCTTAATATACTCACACCTGCAAACCCCATTTTTTCCATGTAAGGTCCTAGGGACTGGGCTGTGGATGTGTGTGGGAGGCCATTATTCTGCTTAGCACTTGCTGGCTGCAATGGCTGTACAATGCTCCTTGTCTCTCACTGTGGCCTTGAAATTACCTGGAGACTCTCCCATTTCTCTCCCCAGCACTCATCCCAGGAGTCGTCTCTGCCAAAATTGCAGCTTTGGAAATCTGGTCTCAGGGCTGTATTCAGGGGGCACATTTCTCTTATGCTGGTGCTCTTTTTGTGCTTCCAGTCCTTTCAGTTTCTATGTTGGGACAGCGAGACTGGGTGTGAGGGTCAGTACTTCATGCTTGATTACAAACTTTCAAGTCAATTCCTAGCCACCAACTTGTCTCTTACCCTTGTTCTCTTACTGATAAGATACAGAGGAAGCAGATGCAAAAGCTACTTTGTGTTTCCTGTTTGAGGTATTACAAAGGAAGAGCAGTGCGCCTCAAGTTTCATGAGACCCTTTTAGTACTCAGGCCGTGCTCTCTGTTGGAAAATTTCCTGCCTTATGGGAGGAAGCCATGGAGTTTGATCAT
The DNA here is from genome assembly GCF_032452875.1 of Bos javanicus. Taxonomy (NCBI): domain Eukaryota; kingdom Metazoa; phylum Chordata; class Mammalia; order Artiodactyla; family Bovidae; genus Bos; species Bos javanicus. Next base: position 52,977,360 of record NC_083870.1, read on the forward strand.
GTAGGGTATTGTAACATGATTCTCTGAAATATGTATTCTAGAAACTACAGGTTCTCAGTGCCTCTTAGTCTTCTGCCAAGAGCAGTATCATAACATAGAAGTAAACCCCTTTTCAGAGTTACCAATGCTAAAAGACTTGTGTGCCTCACTGTGTGGGATTCAAGTGTTGCATATGCTTTGGCAGCACCCACAGCACAGGTGACCGTGCTTACAGTCGCTCCCATGGTACTGAAAACAAGGTCAAATAGCAGAGCAGGAGCCTGCCTCTGTTGTTTTTGTCAGCCTTTCTCATTGGCTTTATAGTCTCCAGAAATTTCCCCTGGTTTTGATTTCCTGGTGGCACCTGTCCTCTGCTTCTGGCACTGCAGTGGATTTTTGTTTTAATATTTATTGTATAAGTTTTGGATTTTGGGCAAAGAGAAAAGGTAAACATGTCATTTCTCAGCCACTCAGAATAGGAATATTCAGCCTTTTTTTTTTTTTAAAGAGTAGTGAGCATAGTTATAAGAGCTGTTAAGAGGAGTAAATATCCAGAAGTCAATGTCATGCTGGCTCAGCTCCTCAGGCATGTCAAAGAAATATGCACAAGTTTGTTCCCAGCATTTGGATCACTGAAGAAATGCCACAAGCTTTAAACATATAATTGTTACTGCCATATTCGAGAAGGAAGACAGGAAGGAAAATTATGGCAATTGTGGCATGTTCATTCTTTTAGCTTCAGTAACTTGGCCAAAATGTTTCTAGATGATGTATGTAGCAAATGCCTCTGGCTCCCCATGTCATCTCTCCTCAGCCTACCTCAGTTTTTAGCCATAGTTGCAGTGGACAGCTCCATGTAAGTTCATACTCACCTGGTGCTGATAACGCCAGGCTTCACGTGTGCGCTGTGTGTCTTTCTGTTCTCTTCCCCAGGGCTTTCTCTGATGCCGCAGTAGCCTATTCAACTCCCATGCACGTGCAGCCCCCAAGTGGGGCGATGTTGACACCCCAAGGTCAACCCTCAACCAGTGGGGGACAGAACACAGTGGATAAATGCTCCAGTCTCCTGTCCTCTGGGTGGACACTTCTGGGGGACTTTATGTATCCGTCTCAGGTAGTTCTGACTGGGTCAAGCCCTCATTGCCCAGAGAGGGGAGCTTCGTAATGCAGCTTTCTTCAGTTTTCTCCTCATTTCTTTTACTCTCTGGGTTCCCTCCCCTCTGCTTCTTGGAGTTACCTCCTGTACCAAATCACCTGTACCCAAGGCTTTGTCTCATCCTGTGCTTTTGATGGAACCCAGTAAGTGTCTACTGTTGAATTTTAATGAAGCTTGACATAAGACCGAGGTGCTTCATTCCTGCTTTTGACTGCGTGGGGGATGAAGGAGAAGAATAGAGAACACCCGTGGGCTTCTCAGTATGGTTTATGGACCTTCAGAAACAGTATCACACATGAAAACATAACTGCCAAGTAATTTTTTTCTCATTTATCAGCATCCAAGGACCGCATTAGTATAGATAATGAGAGTCAGGATGAGGGAAATAGCTGCTGTTTGTGGCTTGCCTTCTGTAGGGCTGTTTGTGGATTACATGCAATCCACTGAATAATCTTAAAGATGGATGTTAGAATCCCCACTTTGCAAAAGTCTCAGGATAAAACAATAAATTGCCCAAGCCACAATAACCAGTAAATGGCATATTCCAGTTACTAGTGATTCCACTTCAAAGCCTGTGCTCATTTTGTTTTACTTCATTGGTAGTACTTTTAAATAGATAATGTTGTATATAACTTATTTACTCACATGTTCAGTATTTTTTAAGCTTTATTTTAAAATTTCTATTCAAGGTAGGGTGTCTGCATGGTACAAATTTCAAACTTCCAGGAAAGTGTACAATTAAAAGTGTATTTCCCTCCTACCTCTGTTCCAGGCCTGTTGAGGAGGCTTCTGCTGTTACTGTTTTTTTGTCTGTTCTTTGCAAGATACGCTGTCTGCATGCATGTGTGCTAAGTTGCTTCAGTTGTGTCCAACTCTTTGCGACCCCATGGACTGTAGCCTGCCAGCTCCTCTGTCCATGGGATTTTCCAGGCAAGAATACTGGAGTGGGTTGCCATGCCCTCCTCCAGGGGATCTTCCAGGCCCAAGGATCAAACCCGTGTCTCCTATATTGCAGGCAGATCCTTTACTGCTGACCTACAAGGGAAGCCCAAGATATACTCTCTATATGTGCATTATTTTATTTTTTATATATACCCTGCACATTGCTATTTTCTTTGTCTTGCTATTTCCTTAAAATATGTTACAGATTCCTTCAGTTGATTACAGGAAGTTGATTCATTATTTTTAATTGTTGCAGGGTACTTCATTGTATGGTTGTACCCAAATCTATATCATCTGTTAATCTTTTATCATATAAAACATTAATGCTTTTTGGTACTGGATGAGCCAATTATTTAAAAGTTCTTTTAAAGTAAATTAGTAGCATGAATTATCTACAACATAAAATACAGGGAATGTTTTTTAAAAACAAAAATAAATGGTCTTTTTATCTGTTAATGAACAGGAAATTTTGAAATGAGTAAATTTCCACTTCTTTCAATTAGATATCTTGGTCTCTGTCTCTCTGTTTCTTTTCTGTTTCTTTCTTCCCCTTACTTTCGATAACTATCTTTTAAAATTATACTCTGCTCATTCTCAGAAGTCTAAGGATTGAGTTTGGAACTTATGGTCAGGTCAACTTAGTTTCATCTCTATTGATTCAGAAGTCTTTTTTCAGAGGTAGGCACTGATTTTAGGAAATTTTTTTTCATAAACATTTATAGGGTAGATATATATTGTTTATATACTTTTCTAATTAAAAACTTTGATTTTTTTTTCAGGAGACATAAGAAAATTCAAAATGTGTACATAAGGTGATTCCAGATAGTTATTCCTACTTTTCTTAGATTTATAAAGCCCTCTTAAAATTTGTATTCAGTGTATACTTCTATGACTAAAGGAAGATTCCATGAGCCTACTAATGAAAGGAATTAATAAGCTGTAATTTGTAAAAGGTCTGATCTTTCATAGTTATTTTTCATTCTATCCTGTCTTGAAACTATGCTAGAATTAAGCCTAATTTTTGAAAAGCTGTCCATTAACAAATATTTTTCTTTTCTTTAATTAAACTTTTGATTTTGAGATAATTATAGGTCCATGTGTAGTTGTGAGAAATAATACAGAGAGATTCCATGTACCCTTTACTCAGTTTTCCCCAGTGATAACATCTTGCAAAATTACAGTACAATATTGCACAACCAAGATGTTGGATTGATATAGTCAAGATAGAAAACATTTCCATCACCACAGGGATTCCTCATGTTGCCCTTTGATAGCCACATCTACTTCCTTCCCACTCCTACCCTCTCTTTAACCACTAGCAACCACTCATCTGATCTCCATTTCAAGAGTGCAATCATATAGTGCATGCATACTCTTTCTTCAGAAATCAGTGTTAAACTTGTGGGGTATATTCCTAATCTGATACACCTTTTTTGTTTTATATTGGTCTAATTTTTAAAAATCAAACAACACCTTAGATACTCAATATTTTCATTTGTAGACGCTCATTCAGCTTACTGAGTTAGATTTGATCCCCTGGAAACTGAGATGGACACTTGTATATGGGAGGCCCATTGGTGCTTGTAAGAAACTGAGGGAGGTGGGATTGGACAGGAGAAGCCGCCCCACAGGACATTTGTAGTTGAGGTCACAGCTCATCTACAGGGAGCTTTGAAACCAGATGGGCCTTCAGTGTTGTTCCAAATTGAGGGAAGGAGGCTAGATCTATGAATCTCTTTTCTATTTGTATTGATTCTTTGTATACATTTTAGAATTAGCTTGTAGATTTCTACAAAGGATCCTGCTGGGATTTTGATATGAATTGTGTTGAATCTATAAATCTTGCAATCATTAAATACATATAACTGTATTTATTTAGGTCTTCTTTGATTATTTGTTGTTTAGTAGTTCTCAACATATAGACAGATCTTGTATATATTTTATTAGATTTATACCTAAGTATTTCATTTGTGGTGGTACTGGAAATGATATTTTTTAAAAATTAAATTTTCAGTTGCTCATTGATAGTATATATTGTCCTGTGATCTTGTTAAACTGACATATGTCTTACTAGATTCATTTGCATATTCTTTAAAATTTTCTCCTTAAATAAGAAAAATGATACCATCTATAGGGAGAAACTTGTGGGTTTTTTTCTTTCTTTCTCTTTGGTGTGACTTAGGAAATGGCAACCCACTCCAGCGTTCTTGCCTGGAGAATCCCGGGGACGGGGGAGCCTGATGGGCTGCCGTCTATGGGATGGCACAGAGTTGGACATGACTGAAGTGACTTAGCAGTAGTAGTTATTTCTTTCACTGGCTATGTCCTTCATTTAAATGTTAATTAGAAATAATGAAAATCTCTGCCTTGTTTCTTATCTCGGGGGAAGCAATCTTTAACAATTATGTATAATTTTAGCTGTAGATTTTTTTAAAGTGCTCTTTATTAGAGTGAGAAATTTCTATTCCATTTGTTGAGGTTTTTTTATGGTGAACAGATGTTGAATTTTATCAAATTTGTTTTTCCTGTGTCCTCTAAGATGATCTATCATGGTCTTCTTCACTCTTTTGATGTGGTAAATTACATTGTTTGATTTTTCAAGTATTGAACTAACCTTGCATTCTTGGAATAAATTCTATTTGGTCATCCTATATTACTTTTACATATTTTCTCCTGAATTTGATTTACTAATATTTTGTGAGAATTTTTATATCTATGTCCATGAAAGATAATGGCTTGTTATACGGTTTTGTCTGGCTTGACTTATCAGGGTAATGGGCTGACTTATAAAATAAGACAGAAAGTGCTCATTCCTCTTCTATTTTTTTTGAAGCTTTTGTGTGGAATTAACATGTTTGATATTTTTTCCCATAAAAGTTTAAACAACTTTGCCAGGAAAATCATCTTAGCCTGTACTTTTCTCTGTAGAATGTTTTTAACTGCAAATTTATTCTCTTTAGTAGATACAAGAAAATTTTATTTATTTATTTCTTCTTGAGTAAGCTTTGGTAGTTGGTGTCTTTTAGGGAAACTCCATTTCACTTATTTTGTCAAATAGATGTACATAGGTTGTTTGTAATCTTCAATTATTATCCTGTGACTATATAATCTTTATAGTGATAGCCCCTCTTTTATTTCTGATATTGGCATTTTGCATATTCGCTCCTTTTTTCTTGGGCTTCTCTCATAGCTCAGTTGATAAAGAATCCGCCTAAAATGCAGGAGACCCTGGTTCGATTTCTGAGTCAGAAAGATCCACTGGAGAGGGGATAGGCTCCCCACTCCAGTATTCTCAGGCTTCCCTTGTGGCTCAGCTGGTAAAGAATCCACCTGCAATGTGGGAGACCTGGGTTCGATCCCTGGGTTGAGAAGATACCCTGGAGAAGGGAAAGGCTACCCACTCCAGTTATTCTGGTCTGGAGAATTCCATGGACTATAGGGTCGCAAAGAGTTGGACAGGACTGAACGACTTTCATTCTCCTTTTTTCTTCGTTATTGTGGCTGGAAGTTTGTTAATTTTATTGATCTTTTCAAAGAGCTTGCTTTCTGTTTTCTCATTATTTATTTTTTCTATTTTCAAATTCACTGACTTCTGCTCTTTATTTCTTTTCTTCTGCTTGCTTTCAGTATCCTTATTGAGTTTCTGTTTTTTTGTTCTAGTTTTCTTTAAACTATATGGGATTGTCTTCTTTCTTAAAATTCATTAATTTATTTATGAGCTAGGTCTTTGTTGCTGTGCACGGACTTTCTCTAGCTGCAGGGAGCAAGTGCTGCTCTCTGTTGTGGTGCTTGGGCTTCTCACTGCAGTAGCTTCTGCTGTTGCAGAGCATGGGCTCTAGGACGCACAGTTTCTGTAGCTGCAGCCTTAGTTGCCTGTGGCTCGTGGAACATTTCTGGATCAGGGATCAAACCGTGTCCTCTGAATTGGCAGGTGACTTTTTAACCACCAGACTACCAAGGAAGTCCTGTTTTTTGTTCACTGATCACCATTGAAGTCACCACCTATGATTGTGAATGTGTCCATTTGTTCTTTCACCTATATCAGTTTTTGCCTTATGTATTCTGAACCATACCTGTTAGGAATGTATCATTTAGAATTGCTTTGTCTTCTTAGTGAATTAACCTTTTTATCATTATGTTTATACCTTATAATATCCCTTGTTTTGTACTCTACTTTATCTAGTCATAGTATAGTTATTCCAGCCTTCTTTTGATGATTGTAAGATACATATATTTCCACTGTATACTTTTAATCTATTTACACCTTTAGGTTTAAAGGGGATTTCTTATAGATACATGCAGTTTGGTTTTGCTATTTTTGCTGTTTGGTAATCTCTGTTTCTAAAATGATGAATTTTATCATTTATATTTAATGTAATAATTATATCTACCATTTTGCTAGCTTTTTTGTTTATTCCATTATTTTTGCTCCTCTTGTTCTTGTCTTTCCTGTTTGATTTTGCATTGAGCATTTTAAAAAGTTCCCATTTATCCTTATTACTTGAATTATTATTTACATTTCTTTTAAAGATTTTTCTTAGTTGTTTCTTAATACTTAAAATGTACATATTTATATAATCACAATATAACTTCAAATAACATCATGTTTTTTCACATATTACATAAGAACCTTATAATAGCATATTCTCAATTGTCCCTCTTTTCTTTAATCTTCTCTACAATCTTTGTCATATATTTTACTTTTATTTTTACATTGTACTACAAACCTTCAATTCATTACTACTATTTTAAAATTAATTATCTCTTAGAGCTGTTAAAATGAGAAAAATATCTTTTACATTTACCTTTATTTTAATCATTTCTGAAGATTTAATTTCACTGTATACTCTCAAGTTTCTTTCTGATATCATATTTCTTATTGCTAAAGAGCTTCTTAAAAAACATTTTGTAGTGCAGGTCTACTGATAATGAATTTTCTCAGCTTTTGTTAGGAAGATATTTTCAGTGGCATAGGATTCCGAGGAGATAGATTTCCCCCCTCTTTTTCAGGATGTTAAAGATCACTCTGATTTGCATTTCTCTGATAATGAGTGATGTTGAGCATCTTTTCATGTGTTTGTTAGCCATCTGTATGTCTTCTTTGGAGAAATGTCTATTTAGTTCTTTGGCCCATTTTTTGATTGGGTCATTTATTTTTCTGGAATTGAGGTATAGGAGTTGCTTGTATATTTTTGAGATTAGTTGTTTGTCAGTTGCTTCATTTGCTATTATTTTCTCCCATTCTGAAGGCTGCCTTTTCACCTTGCTAATAGTTTCCTTTGTTGTGCAGAAGCTTTTAAGTTTAATTAGGTCCCATTTGTTTATTTTTGCTTTTATTTCCAATATTCTGGGAGGTGGGTCATAGAGGATCCTGCTGTGATGTATGTCAGAGAGTGTTTTGCCTATGTTCTCCTCTAGGAGTTTTATAGTTTCTGGTCTTAGGTTTAGATCTTTAATCCATTTTGAGTTTATTTTTGTTTATGGTGTTAGAAAGTGTTCTAGTTTCATTCTTTTACAAGTGGTTGACCAGTTTTCCCAGCACCACTTGTTAAAGAGTTGTCTTTAATCCATTGTATATTCTTGCCTCCTTTGTCAAAGATAAGGTGTCCATATGTGCGTGGATTTATCTCTGGGCTTTCTATTTTGTTCCATTGATCAATATTTCTGTTTTTGTGCCAGTACCATACTGTCTTGATGACTGTGGCTTTGTAGTAGAGCTTGAAGTCAGATAGGTTGATTCCTCCAGTTCCATTCTTCTTTCTCAAGATAGCTTTGGCTATTCGAGGTTTTTTGTATTTCCATACAAATTGTGAAATTATTTGTTCTAGCTCTGTGAAGAATACCATTGGTAGCTTGATAGGGATTGCATTGAATCTATAAATTTCTTTGGGTAGTATACTCATTTTCAGTATATTGATTCTTCCAATCCATGAACATGGTATATTTCTCCATCTATTACAAGCAATAAATGCTGGAGAAGGTGTGGAGAAAAGGGAACCCTCTTACACTGTTGGTGGGAATGCAAACTAGTACAGCCACTATGGAGAACAGTGTGGAGATTCCTTAAAAAACTGGAAATAGAACTGCCTTATGATCCAGCAATCCCACTGCTGGGCATACACACTGAGGAAACCAGAAGGGAAAGAGACACGTGTACCCCAATGTTCATCGCAGCACTGTTTATAATAGCCAGGACATGGAAGCAACCTAGATGTCCATCAGCAGATGAATGGATAAGAAAGCAGTGGTACATATACACAATGGAGTATTACTCAGCCATTAAAAAGAATACATTTGAATCAGTTCTAATGAGGTGGATGAAACTGGAGCCTATTATACAGAGTGAAGTAAGCCAGAAAGAAAAACACCAATACAGTATACTAACGCATATATATGGAATTTAGAAAGATGGTAACAATAACCCTGTGTACGAGACAGCAAAAGAGACACTGATGTATAGAACAGTCTTATGGACTCTGTGGGAGAGGGAGAGGGTGGGAAGATTTGGGAGAATGGCATTGAAACATGTATAATATCATGTATGAAATGAGTCGCCAGTCCAGGTTCGATGCTGGATGCTTGGGGCTGGTGCACTAGGACGACCCAGAGGGATGGTATGGGGAGGGAGGCGGGAGGGGGGTTCAGGATGGGGAACACATGTATACCTGTCGCGGATTCATTTCGATATTTGGCAAAACCAATACAATATTGTAAAGTTTAAAAATAAAATAAAATTAAAAAAAAATAAAGATCACTCTGTTATCTTCTAGATTGTACGGTTTATGACAGCCTGCTGTAATTCATCTTTTTACTCAGTATGTTATCTGTCTTTTCCTCATCTTTCTTTTGCCTTCTGAATTTCTCTTTGTCGTTGGTTTTTAGCAGTTTGAACATGATTTGCTAAGAAGTGTGCACCTCTTTATGTGTATATGTGTGGAGGGCTGTTTTCTTTTTTTTTCTTTTTTTTTTTAGTGTTCATTCTTTTTGGGGTTTCCTGAGTTTCTTTGATTTATGGTTTATTGTATTTCATTGTTTTAGGAAAATTCTTGGCCATTATGTTTTCAAATATTTCTCTAGCTTGTTCTAGTCCTCTTTTTTTCTGATGCGTTAGATCATTTGATATTATCCCACAACTCTTGGGTGCTCTGTTTTATTCATTCTCCTTCCTCTTAGTTTTTGGACAATACCTATTGGCCTGTCTTTAAGTCAACTCTTTCTTTCCTTGGCTGTGTTAGTTCTATTTATGAGCCTGTGGAAGGCATATTTCATGTCCAATACCAGGTTTTTATATTTCTGACATTTCCATTTTTCTCTTTCTTATAGTTTCCAAATATCTGCTGAAATTTGCTATAGGCATATTGTCCACCCTTTCTGTTAAAGATTTTCTCATGTTAATTATAGACTGATAGTTCCAACATATGATTCTGGTTATGTTGGTTTCTTTGTCTCTTGGTAGTGCAATTTTTCCTCATTTGGTTTTAGTCTTTTTTAAAAATAATTTTTGATTGAGTATTGGGCATCATATATAGGAAGGAAAAGACTGAGGTAAGTAATGCTTAAGACTGAAATCAGTACAACTTTTGTAATGCTAGATTAAATGTGCCTGTGTATAGTTGGGGGAGTTGAGTTAATATATCTAGGTTGGGTTTAGATTTGGCATCAAATGCTTCTAGGGTTACTTTGTGTTTAGGTTGAAACCTGAGTTACCAAAGAGTTTTTGGCAATGTTGCTGCTGCCGCTAAGTCGCTTCAGTCATATATTCATGTTCTAGTCTTAGTTTTCGGCTTTTCCTATGCATTTGTATCTTTTTTCTTTTATTTATCTTTAATTAATTTATTTTAATTGGAGGCTAATTACTTTAAACTATTGTGGTGGTTTTTATGTACTTGTATAAGAGATCTCTTCATGTTCATATGTCCATGTTTTTCCCCTACTGGTGATAGATTGTTTTTGCTTCTTACTTGGAACTTGCTAGCTTGGTGGTGGGAGTTGGGCAGGTTTCTAGTGTCCTGTCTTGGCCTTATTCTTAGGCAGGCCCTGTATCCCTGAGTTTTGGAGGTGAGGCTTCCTTTGTGATCTTGCCTCTTTTTCCATCATAGCCAAACTCTGCCTTGCTCTGTGTCAAGTCTTGTGAAGAGAGTTTCGTGCCTTTCTCCCAGTTATAGGAGCTCTCTAAAGGCTTGAGTTCAGGACAGTTTCCGACCCCTCCCCCAAATGAAGAGCATTTTATTTTTTACCCTTCCCTTAGTCACAGTGGGTTTATATATGTGCTTTTGGGGTGCCAGGTTTTGCTGCTCTTACCCCAGCAAGCTAAGGTTTTGTCCTGTAGAAAAGTAGAGTAGGGCAGGGCTTTGTGCTGTTTCTGATGTGGCAGCTGTTCCTGTCCTCCCAGCCTGCACCATTGAAGGAAGCTTTCTCTGGTCTTCTGCCCTACCCTTAATCTGTTTTATGTATATGACAGAGGTCAGAGGAGAAGAGCCAGTGTGAACTCTCTTTGTTTCTGCAGCCGTCAGGGATTTTATACACTCATACTAGTGTACACTCAGTTAAAATCATTTATTAAAAATTCAAGTTGAATTCTTCTTATATTCTTGTATGGTGCCGTGTTTCTCTCCTCTTGTGCTCTACCACTAAGTGAGGCAAGATTTGTGTTTTTGTCTCCTTGAAATGTCTGACTTTCGTATTATTTTAGGGTACTTGGTGGCCATGAATTTTTGCTCTGGTAGGTGCAAGGAAAGTTAAGATTTTGAATTTTACCTGGATTTTGTTGTTGTTATTCAAGAGGTGCATCTCTTTTCAGCTTTCTAAATCATTGGTATATGGGAAATTAGTTACATCTTTAAGGGGCTGTGCCACAGCTCTATAAGGCCAACAGTTCTGGGTAATGTGGTATATAATACGTGTCCAGTGCCATACCTTTGCTGTAAAGTAGGTTTCATGGCTTGATACAGTGTTTTGTGGTACCTCATGTTGGTGAATTAAGCAGTCTCTAAGTCTTTGGATATATTAGTGCTGGCTTAGGCCATTGGGGCAGGAAAGGTAACCCTATACCCAGATCCAAGTTGTTTCCAGTGTTGATTCCATGTTAGATGATTCTATTCCTTTAAAGGTGGAAGACTCTCAGCTAGTAATCTTGCCTCTAAGGGGATATTTGATTTTAAAGAATGGTGCCATACCAGGGGCTTAGCATTTATCTCAGTTGCTGCCAGGTTGGACATTTGGCAATGGCAATAACTAGGTTAGCCTTGGTAAGTGGAAACCCATGCTATTGGGTTCATGCATATCTTCCATCCCTGCTGTTGTGCTTACTTCATTAATGAACTATTAATGCAGATGCTCTGGAAAATTATAGAGGTTGGATGACATCAACTCACTAAGATGCTCTGGAAAATTACCCAGGTTTAATGACATCAACTCACTAAGTTGTGCCTCTGGTTATTTAGTACTTCTATGGTAAATGGTACTTGTATGCTTAGTTTTAGAACTAACACCCAAAAGAGATGTCCTTTTCATAATAGGGGACTGGAATGCAAAAGTAGGAAGTCAAGAAATAGGTGGAGTAACAGGCAAATTTGGCCTTGGAGTACAGAATGAAGCAGGGCAAAGGCCAACAGAATTTTGACAAGAGAATGCACTGGTCATAGCAAACACCCTCTTCCAACAACACAAGAGAAGACTCTACACATGGACATCACCAGATGGTCAACACCGCAATCAGATTGATTATGTTCTTTGCAGCCAAAGATGGAGAAGCTCTATACAGTCAGCAAAAACAAGACCGGGAGTGGACTATAGCTCAGATCATGAACTCCTTATTGCCAAATTCAGACTTAAATTGAAGAAAGTGGGGAAAACCACTAGACCATTAAGGAATGACCAAAATCAAATCCCTTATGATTATACAGTAGAAGTGAGAAATAGATTTAGAGGACTAGATCTGATAGATAGAGTGCCTGATGAACTATGGACAGAGATTCGTGACACTGTACAGGAGACAGGGATCAAGACCATTCCCATGGAAAAGAAATGCAAAAAAGTAAAATGTGTGTCTGAGGAGGCCTTACAAATAGCTGTGAAAAGAAGAGAAGCAAAAAGCAAAGGAGACAAGATATAAGCATCTGAATGCAGAGTTCCAAAGAATAGCAAGGAGAGATAAGAAAGCCTTCCTCAGTGATTAATGCAAAGAAATAGAGGAAAACAACAGAATGGGAAAGACGAGAGATCTCTTCAAGAAAATTGGAGCTACAAGGGACCATTTCATGCAAAGATGGGCTCAATAAAGGACAGAAATGGTATGGACCTGACAGAAGCAGAAGATATTAAGAAGAGGTGGCAAGAATACACAGAAGAACTGCACAAAAAAGATCTTCACGACCCAGATAATCATGATGGTGTGATCATTCACCTAGAACCAGACATCCTGGAATGTGAAGTCAAGTGGGCCTTAGAAAGCACCACTACGAACAAAGCTAGTGGAGGTGATGGAATTCCAGTTGAGCTATTTCAAATCCTGAAAGATGATGCTGTGAAAGTGCTGCACTCAATATGCCAGCAAATTTGGAAAACTCAGCAGTGGCCACAGGACTGGAAAAGGTTTTCAGTTCTCATTCCAATCCCAAAGAAAGGCAATGTCAAAGAATGCTCAAACTACCGCACAATTGCACTCAGCTCACACGCTAGTAAAGTAATGCTCAAAATTCTCCAAGCCAGGCTTCAGCAATATGTGAACTGTGAACTTCCGTATATTCAAGCTGGTTTTAGGAAAGGCAGAGGAACCAGAGATCAAGTTGCCAACATCCGCTGGATCATGGAAAGAGTAAGAGAGTTCCAGAAAAACATCTATTTCTGCTTTATTGACTATGCCAAAGCCTTTGACTGTGTGGATCACAATAAACTGTGGAAAATTCTTCAAGAGATGGGAATACCAGACACCTGACCTGCCTCTTCAGAAACCTATATGCAGGTCAGGAAGCAACAGTTAGAACTGGACATAGAACAACAGACTGGTTCCAAATAGGAAAAGGAGTACGTTAAGGCTGTATATTATCACCCTGCTTATTTGACTTATATGCAGAGTACATCATGAGAAACGCTGGGCTGGAAGAAGCACAAGCTGGAATCAAGATTGCCGGGAGAAATATCAATCACCTCAGATATGCAGATGACACCACCCTTATGGCAGAAAGTGAAGAGGAACTAAAAAGCCTCTTCATGAAAGTGAAAGAGCAGAGTGAAAAGTTGGCTTAAAGCTCAACATTCAGAAAACGAAGATCATGGCATCTGGTCCCATCACTTCATGGCAAATAGATGGAGAAACAGTGGGTACAGTGTCAGACTTTATTTTTCTGGGCTCCAAAATCACTGCAGATGGTGACTGCAGCCATAAAATTAAAATACGCTTACTCCTTGGAAGGAAAGTTATGACCAACTTACATAGCATATTAAAAAGCAGAGACATTACTTTGCCAACAAAGGTCCGTCTAGTAAAGGCTATGGTTTCTCCTGTGGTCATGTATGGAGGTGAGAGTTGGACTGTAAAGAAAGCTGAGCGCTGAAGAATTGATGCTTTTGAACTGTGGTGTTGGAGAAGACTCTTGAGAGTCCCTTGGACTGCAAGGAGATCCAACCAGTCCATCCTAAAGGAGATCAGTCCTGGGTGTTCATTGGAAGGACTGATGCTGAAGCTGAAACTCCAATACTTTGGCCACCTCATACGAAGAGTTGACTCATTGGAAAAGACCCTGATGCTGGGAGGGATTGGGGCAGGAGGAGAAGGGGACAACAGAGGATTAGATGTCTGGATGGCATCACCGACTCGATGGACGTGAGTTTGGGTAAACTCCGGGTGTTGGTGATGGACAGGGAGGCCTGGCGTGCTGTGATTCATGGGGTCACAAAGAGTTGGACAAGACTAGTGACTGAACTAACTAACTATGGTAAATGCTCCCTGTTGACAGTTTACATGTAATACAAAGATTTCATACTTTTGTGCTCACTTGCATGGCCCTAAAAAAACAGCCAGGATATTCTCTGTTGCCCATGGGCCTGTGTATGTTCTTATCCTGGGCTACTGTTCTTTTCACATAAAGTGGTGGTAAAGAACACTGCCTGGAGCTCTGTCATTGAGAGGATTTTACTTCATTTCTGTCTTTCATGATAATTTCTAGGTGAGGTTTGTAGTGCAACAGTCTGTTTTTGGCTTTCACCCACATACTGAGCTAACCCATATATGAACCAAGCCTGGCATTTTTTCCCCTCCATTAGTCAAAAGTGACTCTTCTCCATTCCATACAGCCATAGTTGAGATTTGAGTGAGAGGTATCAGTGCCATAGTGGTGGACAGTAGAGAGGGTATGACTCACGTGTTTACTTGTGACCTCTGGCCCTGCTCATTCCCAATCCTGAAAGTATGACTTCCATCTTACTTTCGAGTGTTATCATGCCTTCTCAACCCAGTGACTTTGGTTGTTAGCTCATGATGGGAGGCTTTGTCTGCATAGTCACTTGATGTCTCTATCAGGGTCTGTAGGATGATGGCAGTTGCTTTTTAAATGGTGGATAGTTCTCTGTTGCAGATTCTGTATCTCTGTTCCGGATTCATTGGGGTTTGTGGGCTCTTGAGGGAGGGCTGTTCTGTACGTGTTAAAACTTTAGCAGCATCCCTTGCCTCTGCCCACAAGATGCCAATAACCTCTCACTCCTTGCTTCCCTCAGCTGTGACAAGCACACATATCTTCGGACATTGCCAAGAGTTCCCTTCAGAGAAAAATTTCCTCTGGTTGAGAACTACTGGTCTAGACAACCTGAGTTCCTTTTTGGACTGTATTATTACATGGAGAGGGAGAGTTAACATAACCCTAGGGCATGACTCCAGATGTATATTGTTGTGAGTCCTGTGTGAATGTGAACTTCTGATCTTCCTTTTCTTCCTTTTATAAGAATGTAAAAGAATCTGCTCCCTAGATCAATGGCCTCATACCAAGTGCCCAAGGCTGTGTTTATCTGTATTCGCAAAGGTACCACATTTGGCACAGCAACTACAACCGCTACTGCTTGGTTATGTTTATATTACTTTACTCTCATCTCCTGTGATCCATTAGGTGTTTTTTCAGAGACAGACAGATGAATTCAGTGGATATACAAGAGGGACAGTCGCCCTTACATGCTATACGTCTTTGACATGGTACTGTTCTTGCTGTTCTGCCCAAGATATGATGTTGCTTTTGATTTACTGCCTTGGTTGGGAGTGGGAGGCAGTTTCTATGGCTTTTGCATGGATTTCTGCTCTATAATAGCACTTAGCCCCAAGGTCAAAGAACCAGTATGAGGGTCCTGCCAACTACAAAGTATGTCTACTCCAATTATATATTTGGAGACTAGAAAATGATCACTCCTGTGCTGAAGTACCCAGGGGATGGAGTAGACCCAGTCTGAGCTAGAGTTTGGCTACAACACCGTTTATTACCTTGCCCTCTTATGTTCTGACTTGAAAAGGGAGGTTGTAATGGTGATTATGGTCCCCAGATATCAATGTCATTTCAGACCCTGTGTCTGACACTCCTGAAAAGATTTGAGAATTCCTTTCCTCCATTTTCCCCACCACGATTATCCAAGTAAATGGCCATACATTCATTTAGGGAAGGACTGGGCTTCCCAGGTGTCTCAGTGGTAAAGGATCTACCTACCAATGCAGGAGACACAGGAGACGTGGGTTCAATCTCTGTGTCAGGAAGATCCCCTGGAGAAGGAAATGGCAACTTACTCCAGTATTCTTGCCTGGAAAATCCCATGGACAGAGGAGCCTGGCGGGCTGCAGTCCATAGGGTTGCAAAGAGTCAGACACAACTGAGCACGCACGCACAACTGGGAGAATTACTGCCGCGTACATTTGATGCAGTGTTCCCGGGTCCATCGTCGTAGGAGTCTGACCTCTCCTTCGGTCAGAAGATTCTGGATTTGAGACCTGGCTTAGGACTAGACAAGAAACTATGACTTCCCTAGATTGGTTGCCCTTAGTTTCCTAATCATCTAGTCTTGACTTTTAAAAGTTGCATAAATTAAGCAATACTCTTGGTGCCTGCCCACAGTTTTTTACTTCTGTGAACACTGTATTCCACCAACCACCTCCAGATGTCTTTGGATACTGAGGTGCCCTGATCGCCACTCCAATCTTGCCATTCATCACAATTGGTCCCACTTTGCTTTTGATGGTTAAGTGTTATTATTGGACCTCTTTTATCTCAGGATTCTGGGATTTCTGTTCTCTAACAGTATGTCCTGGCATCAGCCCTGGCCTACAGAGTACACACTGAGCTTCTGCATGATCCTAACGTCTCTTTCCTCAGCATGTTCCGTGCCAGTAACTTCGGTAAATGGAGTACTCTGGTCTCTTACATGAACTGGCTGGTGAATTTTCTGGACTTAAATCATAGGCCCATTCTAGCATACTTCCTTCTACCATCTTATTTCCTTTGTCCAACATTATGGCAATTCTGTAATTTCTATTTAGTGTGGGCCACTGATTTCCTAAACTTCCAGGAACTATTGTAGTGTGTGAGAATTGTTTACTGGGGTCCTTACCACCAAGGAACCAACTTTTAGTGGTGGATAGATCAGCCCTGAAGAGAGATTTTGGGTGGAATACCAGAATACTCACTAACTTACTCATAGTTTACTCACTAACTTACTCATAATCACAGCATACCTTCTGTTATCACCTGTATTAGTTTTGCAATGGCCTTTGTCAAAAGTACTCTGGTAGCATGATCTCTAAATACATGACTCAAACTACATAGTAAACAGAATTTACTCAAGCTCAGAGCATCAGAGAAATACAGGATGTATTTACTGACAGAAAGCTTTAAACCATGTAACAGAGTTATGGGAAATGGCAACTGCAGTCAACATACTAACCAGTGAACAGGTAGGAGGAATGTCCCCAGCCAAAGAGAAAAGCTTAGTCCCTTTTTTCAAATAATTGTAATTTAAAAATCCAGAAACTGTATTTACATACAGACACTGTGCTGAGGTTTGTTCATTATTATTTGACCTTTCAATCCAATAGAGAGATTATAGTCACTATTGCTGAAACCATCCTTTGTTATACAATATAATGATGACAGCAACCATTTACTGGGTGTTTATGATACCAAGTGCTTTATAAAACATTAGCTCCCTAACTACCCATGTATGCATGTGAAGGGGTGACCAAAATAAAATGTGATCCTTGTCAAAGCTGTCACCTTCATGGTTATATCCTTATTCCAATGAAGTCAGTTACCATAATCCAAACAATTTCATCATTCCTCTTTGGGGATTGCTGTCAGAAACTGTGGAACATTACTGTACAATCCTTGCATGGTACATCATTAACCTCAGCAAGAGTATTTAGTTATTTGGAAATAGTTGAGTCATTCAGAGCCAATTTTGGTGAATAATTTGGAAAGGTATTCAATGTAGGTAACATGATTTTAGTTCTTTAAAGTAAAAAAATTGACTTCTAGACTATTAACCAGCAGTAAGTCTGAGTGAACTCCGGGAGTTGGTGATGGACAGGGAGGCCTGGCGTGCTGTGCTTCATGGGGTCTCAAAGAGTCGGACACGACTGAGCGACTGAACTGAACTGAATCTCAGTTTTCTTGAATGTTTGTAAACTGTCTCTAAAGCATTTCTCAAAAAGTAGTTCCAGAATGTGCCCTGAGCAGTGACAGTATTGTTGGTACTTCTAAGGGGAGTACCTGAAGAGTAATGCTTATTTAAATTAAATTCTATTGATTAATTTATTTTACTTTATACACAAAGAAATGGAAGGGGGAAGTATTATATTTATTTCAAAATAGGAAAGTGTATTTCCTCAAATTAAAGAAATTAGCTATCCATTTTATACGCACGTTGTATTTGTTTTTCTAAGTCTACTTTATAATACAAAGTTTTGATAGACTTTTTTCATGTACTTCATCTTTAGAATCATTTTTAAGTTGAAGCATTGTTGATGTACAATATTATATCTTACAGGTGTACAGTATATAATGATTCACAATTTTTAAAGTTTGTGCTCCATTTGTAGTTATAAATGTTGGCTCTATTCCCCATGTTGTACAGTATAGCCTTGTAACTTGTTTTATACCTGATAGTTTGTACCTGTTACCCCTCTACCCCCACACTCTCCCTCCCCACTTCCCTCTTCCCACTGGTAACCACTATTTTGTTCTTTATATCTGTGAGTCTTCTTCTTTTTTATTATATTCACTAGTTTGTTGTATTTTTAGGCTTCTACATAGAAGTGATATTATACAGGATTTGTCTGTCTCTGACTCGTTTCACTTAGTATAATGTCCTCCAAGTCCATCCATGTTGCTACAGATGGAAACATTTAATTCTTTTTTATGGCTGAGTAGTATTCCACCACATGTGTATGTTTGTGTGTGTGTCATATCCTTATCCACTCTTCTGTTGATGGACAGATTGTTTCTAACTAGATGGATAGTTAGAAGCAATCTATAATTATTAATCATAATTTGGTAATTATAAATAATGCTGCTATGAACATTGATGTGCATGTATCTTTTCAAATTAGTATATATATTTTTTTTTGGATATGTACCCAGGAGTGAAATTGGTGAGTCACGTGGTAGTTCTATTTTTAATTTTTTGAGGAATCTCCATACTGTTTTCCATAGTGCCTGCACCAGTTTACATTCACACCAACAGTGTACTAGGGCTTCCTTTTCTCCACATCCTGGCAACGTTTGTTATCTGTGTTCTTTTTGTTGATAGTTATTCTGACACTTGTGAGGAGATACGTTGAATATTGAAGTATATTATCAGAACTTAGCAAATGGAAGCTACAGTCTTAATTTCTTCTACATATTTCTCCTTTTAAAGTATGTTATTAAGATATATATAATAAATAGAAAAAAGCTTCATATTAAATTATCTTAAATTTATAATATTAAATTACATATTCAAAAATTTTTATAAGTGAAGCATCACATTTTGATGACTTCTAACATTTCCCATAAATTTGTCTTGTCATTTTTATTTTTATTTATCTCTTCCAATAGTGGGTAGATAAGTTTTATTGTGACATTGGTGACAAAGTCTCTGTAAGATATGGTCAAAAGGATAGAAGAAAATTTATGTTGTAACTATATGCTAATATGGTAAAATTTAGAGTGTTTTATGAAGAGGTTAAAAAAAAGAAAATTAAGAAAATAAACTGTTTCTACATTCTTAGAAAAACGAATTCTTCTGTTAAGGATGTGTCTGTCACAAATAGACTGCTGTGCATGTTAGATGCTGTATGTTAAGTTGCACTGAGAATTTACAACAATTTTCATAGGTGTGAAGGTGTGCAGGTAACTTCAAACTTGATTGTGTCAAATGTCATGCTTAATTAAAAGGTGTTCCTTGCAAATTCAGACCTAAATTTAGACACAGGAATTTATCCTCCTTCCCCTATCATTCTTGAAAAACCGTACAGTGTAATTTTGGGGTCTTCTGAACAACCTGAATGTAAAGGCTATGCTTTTTTTGGTTTGTTTAAAGATGAAAAGAATGCCATTTTTCCTAGAATGTACAAAGACCTTATTTTAGCAAATATTATTTCAAGGCTTGATTGGGGCATTTATACCTTGGCTGAAAATAGTCATTGAAAATCATGATTTTCTTTTTTAACCCTTCAATTTCTCTGCCTAAAATATGTTGAATTGTACTGCTAAAGCTGCACTGTCCCTGACAATCTAAGAAATAGATGTGTTATTATTATTCCAGAAATTGGTTATTGCTTTGAACAAAAACACAATTAATTACACAGAACAGTATAGCAAATTTGTTTAAAACTAGGTCAGATTATTATTTTACCTATAATTTCATCAGTATAATGTATTACATTGTGATTATAATAGTTCAGTATTAATAAACTCAATTATTATTTAACATGTTAAAAATATATATTTTTGTCTTAAAAGACTGTCAAAAGAGATACTGATAATTGAGGATATATTCCCATGCTTCCATACCATGCTGCTGAAATTTAATTGTTAGATGCTGGAAAAGAGTCATAATATATAAATAGCATATTTTTGTGGTAAACATCACCATTAAGAATTTCTGCATATTTTCTGGCTAAATTTAAAATTTTCATTTTGGAAGAGAAAACTCATAAAAATGAATACATGAATTAAACTTCCTGAAAATAAATTAGAATGTGAAAATGCATTTAAAATCTGGCTATTCTTTTCCAAGCCAAAAAAAAAAAAAAGGCAAAAAGGCTA